>NC_088216.1:26186133-26310047 GCF_036934945.1 Oncorhynchus masou masou
CTCATGTGCATCCTGTTTTCCATTGATCATCCTTGAGATGTTCCTTCAACTTGATTGGAGTCCACCTGTGGTCAATTCAATTGATTGGCCATGATTTGAAAAGGCACACGCCTGTTTATATAAGGTCTCACAGTTGACAGTTCATGTCAGAGCAAAAATCAAGCTATGAGGTCGAAGAAATTGCACGTAGAGCTCTGAGACAGGATTGTGTCGATGCACAGATCTAGTGAAGGGTACCAAAAAATGTCTGCAGCATTAAAGGTCACTAAGAACATCATTCTTAGATGGATGATGTTTGCAACCACCAAGACTCTTCCTAGAGCTGGCCACCTGGCAAAACTGAGCAATCGGGGAGAAGGGCCTTGGTCAGGAAATGTTTACCTCAACTACAGGAGGACTCAGAAGCCCGCTGTCAATGAGTGCACACAGCCAGTTAATCGTCAGATGGGGGGAGGAGGTAACTGGGGAGCCCTGTCTTGATTGGTTAACTGATTTAATAAACTTTAAAAAATAAAAAAGAATAATTGCATAATAAATGCATTTTACTGCTCAATTGTGTGAGTCAGGGGCTGGGCGCAAGCCCGTTGGAAGTCCAAGAGGCAAAACAAATTGTATTATTATTATTTATTTTATCCAACCACAGGAGACAACTCTCAACGTTCAAAATACAACAGAGAGCATAATTTAGCCAAAGAGGATCAATAGTTTCTAAACAATAACTGTGGATTAAATTTGATCACAAGCCATACATCTAACTGCCAAAATAAATGAAACACCAACATAGTGTCTTAAAATGGTTTGGGCCACCACAAGTTGCCAGAACAGCTTCAATGTGCCTCTGCATAGATTCTACAAGTGGATCTAAACCATGCCAGGAAAATGCACCCGACACCATAACATACTGTATACTTTGTATGCCTCATAAAAAAAATAAAAAATATATAAGCCCCCAGCTTTGAAGTCATTGTTTGACAATCAGATCAAAACATCATGACTGGTTGTGTTTATGCCACAATAAAAGATCATACATTTTTCAAGTAAAATTACAAATCTTTATGACTAGGCCCACAGAGATCATATTAAATTGATTGGGATTCTATATTTAATTCTATGTTTTAAGCCCATACATTTTTTGGGGACACACTCAAATGGATGCACATATAGGAGGTCCCGTACAGGGAAGAAATGAGTTCTACTTTCAGCCCCCCGGGAACTGATGCTTAAACATACACAACTTGATGTACTGTACCTGCGGCATTCAGGACCAGGGCTACCGACTCCCAAAGCTATTGCATATATCGCTGTGGAGGCGTGTCTTATATTTCAGGTTTGAGAACATGCTGTCCACTATCTAGTGTCCTAACCTGGTAAGATTAAGTCAATACATGACTTATTCCTCAATTGAATATGTACTGAATGTCGCAGGGCTATTCAATTCCGGTCCTGAAGGGCCGAAACACATCTGTTTTGCGTCCTCTCTTTCCAATTAGGGACTAATTTAGACCTGGGACACCAGGTGAGTGCAATTAACTACTAAGTAGAAACAAAAAAAACACATGTTTCGGCCCTCCAGGAACGGAATTGAACAGCCCATAGTGTTTTTATAGGCAATGTTTTAGCCTACAGCAATTCCATCTTAAAGTCCTACTGTGAATTGACCCCTCACATATGCTTTGTAATTGGTCAATGGAAACTTTTTCACAGATTAAACATATCCTTTAATCACTGGACATTATAGTATAACATTGATAGGATAATCTCTCTCTCTTTTGCCATTATCAGGTCATCCATATGGTGTGGATCTAAAGAGCTTGTGGTCTGACTCCTTGCCTGTAAGACAAATACAATTGGAAGAAATAAGATACATTGCCTTGCAGAAGTATTCACCCCCTTGGCGTTTTTCCTATTTTGTTTCATTACAACCTGTAATTTAAATTGATGAACATAATCAATTTAAGGAACATACACAAAATAGTCCAAATTGGTGAAGTGAAATGAGAAAAATTAATTGTGCAAGTTCTCCCACTTAAAAAGATAATAGAGGCCTGTAATTTTCATCATAGGTACACTTCAACTATGACAGACAAAATGAGAGAGAAAAAAATCCAGAAAATCACATTGAAGCACAGATTTTTAATGAATTTATTTGCAAACGATGGTGGAAAATAAGTATTTGGTCAATAACAAAAGTTTATCTCAATACTTTGTTATATACCCTTTGTTGGCAATGACAGAGGTCAAAGTCTTAACAAGTTTTTCACACACTGTTGCTGGTATTTTGGCCCATTCCTCCATGCAGATCTCCTCTAGAGCAGTGATGTTTTGGGGCTGTTGCTGGGCAACATGGACTTTCATCTCCCTCCAAAGATTTTCTATGGGGTTGAGATTTGGAGACTGGCAGGGCCACTCCAGGACCTTGAAATGCTTCTTACGAAGCCACTCCTTCGTTGCCCGGGCGGTGTGTTTGGGATCATTGTCATGCTGAAAGACCCAGCCACGTTTCATCTTCAATGCCCTTGCTGATGGAAGGAGGTTTTCACTCAAAATCTCACGATACATGGCCCCATTCATTCTTTCCTTTACACGGATCAGTCGTCCTGGTCCCTTTGCAGAAAACAGCCCCAAAGCATGATGTTTCCACCCCCATGCTTCACAGTAGGTATGGTGTTCTTTGGATGCAACTCAGCATTCTTTGTCCTCCAAACACGACGAATTGAGTTTTTACCAAAAAGTTATATTTTGGTTTCTTCTGACCATATGACATTCTCCCAATCTTCTTCTGGATCATCCAAATGCTCTCTAGCAAACTTCAGACGGGCCTGGACATGTACTGGCTTAAGCAGGGGGACACGTCTGGCACTGCAGGATTTGAGTCCCTGGCGGCGTAGTGTGTTACTGATGGTAGGCTTAGTTACTTTGGTCCCAGCTCTCTGCAGGTCATTCACTAGGTACCCCCGTGTGGTTCTGGGATTTTTGTCACCGTTCTTGTGATCATTTTGACCCCACGGGGTGAGATCTTGCGTGGAGCCCCAGATCGAGGGAGATTATCAGTGGTCTTGTATGTCTTCCATTTCCTAATAATTGCTCCCACAGTTGATTTCTTCAAACCAAGCTGCTTACCTATTGCAGATTCAGTTTTCCCAGCCTGGTGCAGGTCTACAATTTTGTTTCTGGTGTCCTTTGACAGCTCTTTAGTCTTGGCCATAGTGGAGTTTGGAGTGTGACTGTTTGAGGTTGTGGACAGGTGTCTTTTATACTGATAACAAGTTCAAAGAGGTGCCATTAAAACAGGTAACGAGTGGAGGACAGAGGAGCCTCTTAAAGAAGAAGTTACAGGTCTGTGAGAGCCAGAAATCTTGCTTGTTTGTACGTGACCAAATACTTATGTTCCACCATAATTTGCAAATAAATTCAATAAAAATCCTACAATGTGATTTTCTGGATTTTTTTTCTCATTTTGTCTGTCATAGTTGACATGTACCTATGATGACAATTACAGGCCTCATCTTTTTAAGTGGGAGAACTTGCACAATTGGTGGCTGACTAAATACTTTTTTGCCCCACTGTATGTATTCACCCCGTTTGCTATGAAGCCCCTAAATGAGATCTTGTGCAACCAATTACCTTCAGAAGTCACAGAATTACTTAGATTGCACACAGGTGGACTTTATTTAAGTGTCACATGATCTGTCACATGATCTAAGTGTATATATACAACTGTTCTGAAAGCCCCAGAGTCTGCAACACCACTAAGCAAGGGGCACCACCAAGCAAGCAGCACTATGAAGACCAAGGAGCTCTCCAAACAGGTCAGGGAGAAGTACAGATCAGGAATGTGTCAAAAAATATCTGAAACTTTGAACATCCCACCATTAAATCCATTATTCAAAAATTGAAAGAATATGACACCACAATAAACCTGCCAAGAGGGGGCCGCCCACCAAAACTCAGGGACCATGCATGGAGGGCATTAATCAGAGAGGCAACAAAGAGACCAAAGATAACCCTGAAGGAGCTGCAAAGCTCCCCAGCGGAGATGGGAGTATCTGTCCATAGGACCACTTTAAGCCATACACTCCACAGAACTGGGCTTTACGGAAGAGTGGCCAGTAAAAAGCCATTGCTTAAAGAAAGAAAATAAGCAAACACGTTTGGTGTTCGCCAAAAGGAATGTGGGAGACTCCCCAAACATATGGAAGAAGGTACTCTGGTCAGATGAGACAAAAATGTAGCTTTTGGTCATCAAGGAAAACGCTATGTTTAGCCCACAACCAACACCTCACATCACCCCGAGAACACCATGATGGTGGCAGAATCATGCAGTGGGGATGTTTTTCATCGGCAGTTACTGGGAAACTGGTCAGGAATGATGGATGGTGCTAAATACAGGGAAATTCTTCATGGAAACCTGTTTCAGTCTTCCACGGATTTGAGACTGGGATGGAGGTTCACCTTCCAGCAGGACAATGACCCTAAACATACTGCTAAAACAACACTCGTGTGGTTTAAGGGGAAACGTTTAAATGTCTTGGAATGGTCTAGTCAAAGCCCAGACCTCAAGCCAATTGAGAATCTGTGGTATGACTTAAAGATTGATGTACACCAGCGGAATCCATCCAACTTGAAGGAGCTGGAGCAGTTTGCCTTGAAGAATGGGTAAAAATCCCAGGGGTTAGATGTACCTAGCTTATAGAGACATACCCCCAAGAAACTTGCAACTGTATTTGCAGCAAAGGTGGCTCTACAAAGTATTGACTTTGGGGGGTGAATAGTTATGCACACTTAAGTTCTGTTTTTGTCTTATTTCTTGTTTGTTTCACAATAAAAAATATTTTGCATCTTCAAAGTGGTAGGCATGTTGTGTAACTCAAATGATACAAAATTCCCAAAATTCCAAGTGGGGGTGAATACTTTCGCAAGACACTGTATCTGAATACACAGTGTAAGCATTAGTAGTGTCCACAAGAGAAGACTGTGAATGTCGCAATTTGTCCTGCAATAATATATCTGATATTGGACCAATTTATCCTGGTGTCTTTAAGTCACACTTGAAAATACCCTCATAATAGAATCACACAGTAGTGGTGACAAAATTCTTGGTTGGATGGGGTGGTATGGGTCCAAAGGGCTTGGTTGGTAGCATGTTGCCAACAGGGAGTACCGCATATAATGACCATGGAAAACTCCTGCTAGTTTATCTTGAACTGTAAATCTGAGGTCTGACGCAGATTCCAAGTTAAGGTCTGGTTTAAGATTATATCTGTTTCAATTGTCCTTTCAACTAAGTGTTTTTGCTTGACTCCTACATAGACGTGGAAAAACAAATCTAATGAGATTTGTAAATGTTTTTTCAGCAATATTGTGATCGTTTTAATGGGGTAATGTTATAAAGGTAAATGCTAAAATATGAGCTAGAGATAGATATGGGTGAAATTGATCATAGTCACAAGATCTTCGTCTCATTCTATGAAGAAACAGTTGATTTGGTACATGGGACTCCTGCATACTTTATCCCTCAATCTAACACAACAAACACTCAGTTTACCCAAATCCAACACTCAACATCATCATGCTACTGACTTACAATGCTACTCCACTGTCATAATCACGTTAACGGGACACGATTATATCAGAATCTCCACTTATCAATACAGTACAGTAGTACACGTATGTATGGTCTGTTTAGTAGAGGAGCTAACAGAAGATCCTTCCCCCTCCCTCTGCTCCTCCCCCTCCCTCTGGTGACTTTAGGGGAGGTGTCTAATCCTCTAGCCACATCCCTTCCCCTGTTGCTTGGGGCCACAGATGCCAAATGCCACTAAACTGATTAGCCTGTTAGCTACAATTAGTTTCCTTCTGCACCTCCAGTCCAGGACTGACTTTAACAGTAGCCTTTACAAAGGGCTTGGTCCCGAGCACTGACTGCTCTTCCGACATCACGGCGACACTGACCGTACTCTCGTCACTGTGTAGGACTTGGTCGTCTTCGTGTATATTTTAATGATCTGTCTGTGAGCATAGTCTAGACCAGAGAGGTGTCGGAATGGTGACAGGTTGAAAGCTCAGAGATTGGGTTTGCCGTGTAAACAGTGTGTATTTGTGGCCTTTGGTGTAATTCTTTAGAGAGACATCCTGAAGAGGTTAATTAATGTGAAAGCAAGTCGATGGTCTCAAATATAGACGGACGTTTAAGATTGGTTGAACATTTTGGCCAGGTCTCCCCTGTTTTTTTGTTTGTTTGTTTTTTACCTCAATGGGACAGCCTGGTGATTTATATGATGTTTGTTTCCAACTTTAGGACTGTTTCCCTAAAGAAGTTAAATCCGCATTGTGTTTTGTTTCCTTGCCAAGATACTAACGAGTATCGCGAGACTGGTATTGTCCCGACCCTACACTCAAGCCGATTGTGACTAGGGGTACATTGCCATGTTGGTTCCCATAGGATTGCATGTAAGACAGGATAGACTGCATTCTCCTTTACTCAAGTCAATCTTAACTGGAGGTACAGTGCCAGGGATACGAGGGTTGCCAGATTCCAATAAAATAGTGAGAATAATCCCCCATAAGGCAGGATAGGCTGTACCCTCCTTTCACTCTGTCTTCTTTGCAGAGCACAGGACAGACAGGTACACAGCCAGTCAGCTGACACACAGCTGTGTCTTATGCCTGATCCCGTGTTGACATTAGCTTCTTAGCACGCGGCACGTGCCCTAAACTTCTGTAAAGCTCTTATTTGGGTGTCCCTCTTCTGGCAATCTACATTGGTGCACACCTGCTCTGATCTAAATCTGTTCCTTCGCTCCTGTTTTTGCTCTCAGTTCCGTCTGTGGGTTGACCCATTCACTGCTTCTCTGACTTTTTACCCTCCTCTAGCTGTCTCCTTTTATAACAATTCAGTTTCTCTTACTCCCTTTTCTCTGTTAGTTCCGGGTTCTTTCATGCACCTTCTGTCTCCTGGCTTCTTTTTCTCCATCTCGAAGACTCTCTCTCCTTCTCTGCCACCCTTTTTTAAAAGGTTCAACTTCCTTCCAGTTACAGATGTATTAGTAAGTAGTCCTTTTGTGTCTGGCTCTGTTGCTTGAAATACCGGTTCAGCTTACAGTCTTAACACAGCTGGCAGGGATATGGGTGGATGCCCATGTAAGTAAATAGACGCACCTGAAAGGGAGCTAACCCCTATCTCTGGCTGCGTCTGAAATGGCATCCTATTCCCTATGTAGTGCACTACTTTTGACCCGGGCTCTGTTCAAAAGTAGGGCACTAGACAGGGAGTAGGGTGGCATTTCAGATGCAACCTTTGTGTTTTGCCGTTGCGCTGGACGGCTGACCACTTCAATGAGCAGAACGTGACTGATTCCACTCTTCATATGTCGTTGTTGATCGATGCTTGCTATGTGACCACTTCATAGTGTACTTTACACTGGTTCAGTCTCTCTTTATGATATGTGATATAGAGCGTATGGTGTTGTTTTGCTCATACTGTGTTTCCACGGAAACCGTAGGCGCCCATAAAACTATTTGGCCATTGACCTCTAAGGGTGTGTTCTTTCATCTTAGTCAAATATTGAACTGTGAACTGCGTTCCATTGGTTGATTGCAAAGAAGTGATATCAGTGCAAAGTGGTTTCTTGTGTCAATATTGACTAGCAACTTGTGTTTTCGTCCATATCTGCGGAGGCAGAATGTATTTGTCCATGAATAGCAGCTCTTGGTAACACTTTACTTGATCCTTCCACTGTTATTAGTATGATATTACATAAGTCATGATAACTGACATCATTTTATGTCAATATAACATTGTCAGGTTGCTTGCAGTGCTATTTTATGCACTCTAATAATGGCTGGGGTGTGGGACTGTGTGGGGGGTCCCAGATGGTTGAGGGGCAGTTCTTGGGGAACCGTGGGGGGAGGACGGCTGGGGCCGGTGGCTGATGGATCACTGGTTCAGGTCCCCGTTTTTGACCTAGTGGGAGATCTATCGACGTGCCCTTGAGCAGGGCGTTGACCATGGTTGCTTCTGTGTGTCTCTCTGGATGGGAGTCTGTTAGACGACTAATGCCATGTAGTTGTTGAGCGGCTTCACTGTCAGTATATTGTATGTTTAAAAAAATATTCAATAAAAAAACAATACAAAAACAAAAGAATGGCTAGGTTGGCATAGTCATGACTGTGTCAAATCAGTCAGCTAATTATGACTGCTTAGTGTTTATCGTACGTGTTATTTCATGCCTTTGCAAAAACGTCAGCTTTGTCATAGATAATGTGAGGAAAATGTTAACAAACTTTACTACGACACGGCTTTTAATGAGCTTTGGTTTGGTGCACTTTTTATTGGAGACAATGCGCCTCACCGTGTATATTCTGCACTGTAGCCTTCTTTAGCCATCTTGGCCCTAGCTGAATCTAACTTTCCATTGTCTTTCTAATACTGTAACTCAACAAATTCTATTGTTGCAGAGACCGGTTTCTGTTAACTGAATTAATCAGTTAAGTTTGGAAGGGTAAGGAAGTCCACTTGTATTGGATAGGCTGATATTTTTAGGGAGCTGGCAGCCTCCATTTTGTCTTGGCTGGCTAATGCGTCGTGTTGGGGTGCTGTGTACACAACCCTGGTAGGAAAGCGACGTGGATAGGGGGATGAAACTGGATAGGGGGTGTAAAGAGCGAAAGGAAAAGAGAAGGGGGAGACGGTGAAAGTTGTGTCCCAGCCGCCCCTTGCGTGCCGCACTCGACCTGAAAGAAACCGTCTGCGGGTGAAACATTTATGAAAGGGAGGTTAATATTTGATTGGGAGAGAACACTTGAGTGCCAGGGTAGCAACAGGGAGGGCACTGGGTGGATGAAGTGATGATGATGGTTGGTGGTGATGAAGGCTAGACTTCAGGGATGTGTTTTTCCCTATACAAAGTTGTTATATGTCAATAAAGCATACCTAGCATATATCTGATATATTTTTTTTCCACATATCAGTTGATGTGAAATAAGCAGCTTTCGTACTTTGGGATTACTTTATTTTAACTCTGTCAATACAGACCATTATTTGAAAAACATGAAAACAATGGGCATCTCTCCAGTTTGTACATTCACTATTGTGTTTGCATTATTTTACTGTGCATGTGAGGTTTGTGCTAACATACTAAAGAGCTCAGTAAATTGAGAGGCCCTGCTGAAAACCCAGCTTGACGTCAATTCATATACTACTTTCCCTCTCAGACACCTATCCCCTCTCCACACAAACAGCAACAGTCCACACAAACATCAACAGTCGATTTACAATCCCAGTCTGTTTGTACAGTATCAGTGTTGCATCCCTCTCCCTCTAGAAGGGGGTGTGGCTCAGTCTGCACCAATATTATGTGTGCAGGAAGATAACAGTCATGGCCTTGCCTGGAGCGTACCATCTCACTCTGCCTTACGGGGATGCCGGGACTAAGCGCATTCTCTCGCTAAACCAGATTATAATTTTGTATTGTGTTTTATATTAAAGACTTGCATTTCTATATGTATATTTCTTAGGCAAAGTTGGGTATGATCTATTTTAGCTTTTATGCGTCGTTCTGGTTTCAAACTACTTCTGACACCGCTCCTTCTCTTTCTGCGTTCCCACAGTCCAGTGTGGCCAGGTCGATATAAACAAGAGGGTAACGGCAGATGGACCTCCCAGTCAGAGGGATTACATATTAACACTAAGGACAGCTCCTCTCACACACGTAACACATACCCACACAGTCACAGGGACACACAGAGGAGGATACTGTTTTGAACGCACACCACGGAGCATCGGCTTATTGGAACGAGCATAGAGCTGAAACGGGGAACAGAAGAACAAGAATAAATAGAGCAATATAACAGAAGGAGGGATGGAAGAGAGCTTCTGTCCGGTCACCATGGAGGTGTGGAGCTCCTCTGCTTCCGAGGAGGAGGAAGAGAAGGAGAGCGGCCACGGGAGCCAGGAGGAGGAAGAAGAGGAGGTTGAGGAGGGAGGAAAGCCACGAGGAAAGCCACACAATAAGGAGATTCTGTGCAGGGAACTGATGCAAGGTGAGGGGGTAAAGGGAGGATGAGAGACGGACAGAGAAGAGAGAGTGATTGGGAGAGGAGAAGGATCGAGGGAGCAATGGAGGAGGTTGAGAGAGGGGGAAAGGAGGGAGTTGCAGGCGATCAGGGGGATTCTGCAGCCATAAATCTGTCTTGTTGGCAGTGTTGCTGTGCTGTTAACATATTGTAGAATCTGTTGCAGGTTACAGTCAAGCTAAGTGAGTGACGGTATGGCTGGGAAGGTGCTTATGCATGAATTATTTGTTGTATGAAGGGTTCTTTCAGCTGTGATTTCATTCACATGCAGTAACACATGGTTAGGTTATTGACTGGCTGTATGTGTGTAAATGAATATCTGAAGCCTGATCTGTGTCTCTACTTTTGAGTCATTGAAGTCACATGTGCCAAATGTGTAACTTACCTCCAGTGAACAGGGGCTGCCAGGTATACTGAGCTTGCAGTTCTCCCCATAGAGTGTGAAGGTCACTGTGCCACAGTGTGTGTTCTTAGCAGCAGTTTGTGTGTTTTCCGTCAGCAGCAGCAGTGTTTTCTGTGGTTTATTGTCTCTGTGCCTTTGAGTGTCATTGACTTTGGGCTGCAGGAGACAGACTGTCTGGAAAAGGTTTGTGGACTTTTAGGACTCAATATGAAGGTCAAAAACATGGAAGTACTGGCTACCCACTCGGCACAGACGTCAGTTTGGTTAAGTTGTCAACTAACGTGGAATAAAAAATACATTTCACATGCTATTGGATTTATGTTAAAAGTTGGGTGTCTAAATGCCCTTACGATTGATGACATTTTGCAAATCCAATTAGTTTTCCACGTTGATTTCATCATATAGATGTTTTTGGGTTGAAATGACAGGAAACCAAGGTTGATTCAACCAGTTTTTGCCCAGTGAGTATGTTCTAGTACTGTCCAATTGCCCTGATGAGAACAATGTTTTGTAAAGATGGGATCTATCATATCTTAAATTAAGAAATTGAACCAACCCCTCATGTTTGAATTGGGTCATTTTCCATAATTGTTTCAGTGGGCATTTAATAGAATTTTCAATTCATGCCCTAAATTGATGAAATGACATGCTGGTCCCAACCATGCTATTGTGTTATGGTCCTTCAATGTGGCAGGTATCATGATGATGCCCTAGATTCACACCCTAGTTAATTGTCTTCACTCCGTGCCTCTAGCAATATTCCATATGCTGGGTTACAGTTTATTAGGTACACCTCCCCGTTCACGAAAATGGTTCTCCTACGGACAGAGAGTCACGTGGCCGTGGCTTGCTATATAAAGTTCGGTTGAATGTTAGAATGGGCAAAACGAGTGACCTAAGCAACTTTGAGCGTGGCATGATCGTCGGTGCCAGGCGCACTGGTTCCAGTACCTTGGGACACACAACTCGTCGGTCCTTGTCGGGGATGGGCTATTGCAGCAGATGAGCACATCAGGTTCCACTCCTATCAGGTAAGAACAAGAAGAAGTGGCTCCAGTGGTCACGTGACCAACACTGGACAATTGAGGAGTGGAAAAATGTTGCCTGTTCTGACGAATCCCAGTTCCTGTTGCGTCATGCTGAGTCAGGATTTGGCGTAAGCAGCATGAGCCCATGACCTCATCCTGCCTGGTGTCAACGGTACAGGCTGGTGGTGTAATGGTGTGGGGAATGTTTCCCTGGCACACGTCAGGTCCCTTGATACCAACTGAGTAACATGTCTATTCCCCAAAGAATTCAGGCTGTTCTGGAGGCAAAGGGGGGTCCGACTTTGTACTAGATGTGTGTACCAAATAAACTGGCCACCGAGTGTATACATTTTATTTCACCTTTATTTGTCGTTCTGCACCTGAACAGACAGTTAACCCACTGTTCCTAGGCCGTCATTGAAAATAAGAATTTGTTCTTAACTGACTTGCCTAGTTAAATAAAGGTAAAATACAAATTTTAACCAGGTAGGCTAGTTGAGAACAAGTTCTCATTTACAACTGCGACCTGGCCAAGATAAAGCAAAGCAGTGCCACACAAACAACCACACAGAGTTACATATGGAATAAACAAACATACAATAGAAAAAAATCTAGAATGATACTACTACAGTATAATACTGAGTATATGAAATAAGAATACGGCAGATTATTCATTCTACCTCAGAAAATTCTAGATCGATTCTTTGCAATATAGATCAGAAATTACTGTACACTATCAAGGGTTTGACTTGCAGATTAAAGGGGCACCCTGGTTTGACACACTGATTATATAGTTTCTAAGAAGTGGCCTATTTCAGCTAGAGAATGTCTTTCTTTTCAGCCTCTATTTGGTCCTTTGTCTGAACGGGCAGCGTGCTGGCTGGCTGGCACCTTTTCTGTCAGTGCACTGCGACACTGGCATAGATGCTGGCACAGACCCAGAAAACGAACGACTTTTCTAGAAAATCTCTGGCGTTACATGACGGTTACACAATGGCTAAATAAAATTGGATGATTTATAATATTTCATTACACAAATACAGTACAGCTGTAATCTGTAGGCACTGCTACTCAAGGGATTTGATGATGATGATGATGTCCTCAGGGCTGCCTACACCACAGACGGGCAGAAACTTTAACCTGGGTGCAGTTTCTGCCACAAATTATGATTTCTTATCTCCCTTGTCGTCATTTAGTATTACGTGGAATTAACTAGGCTAATGATGTAATCATAAATTATGCATAGCTAGAGGCCGGATATATTTGATGAGGTCTAATATATTTAATAGATTATGTAGAGGTCTAATATTTCAGACCAAATAGTCAATTGGGTTTTAATGTTTATAGACCCAAGTTCAATATTGAGATTCACTGGCTCTTTACTGCTATACTGCCTTAAAGCACTCATAGTAGGCCTCAATGACCCTCTAGGCAGGATATTGTTGTACTGGCTGTCTCTTTCTCCCTGACCCCTGCACCACACAGCTAAACGGATCAGGGCAGGAAGACGTAGGTATTGTAATGTCACGTGCAAGTTTCTGCAATCTGTCCCAGGCCCATACAATGGCCTGCCCTGTATTAGTAGCCTAATGCCTCAGAACGGACGTTCCAAGAAGATTGGGAGAAAGGCTTATGATAACGTCTGTAGTGTTGCGAGAATCAGACTGAGAGAGGACAGAGTTGAGCTTGTGGGATTGATCCCTATGGATCCCTGTTGATCCTGTAGGCTGCTATGTACAGTACAGGATCCACTCTGAACCCTCTCGGTTAGTGTACATTGAGCTAGGATAGTGTGGTCTTAGATGGTAATATAGTACAGTATGTATTGCTCACAGACAGTCAACTACTGCACTGTGGCATAGCTTTAAAAGGGATAGTCCACTCAGATTTCATCATTCTTGAAACATTTTCTTTCCAAAGAAATCAATAAAGCTTGACACTGTGAAAATAAATTAAGAAAATAAGTTAACATCTAGATACAAATTCAGCATTAGTTCTTCTTGATAGTTCAACACAATGTTCTGTCTGCAGTGTGTCTGAATTAAATACCCTTTTCTTGTCTGGAAAGTAGTCCAGTCTATAAGCTTGTAAAGATTGTGAAGCTATTGGGGAAGCTAAATGGGGATTTAGCGTTAGCATAAGTATGTACTCCCAGTAAATTACCATATAACCATTAGATTTTAAATTCTATGGCTGAATCTATTTTGATAATAGTACAATTAGGAATTGTTACATGGATAGAGCTATTTCAATTGTAGTGACCAGATTTTATAATTAGTCTTTGTTCTAGGAAGTTACTTTAATTGAAGTAGGCATAGCCATATTTGTTCTATGGAGGAAGCTATTTTAATTGTAGTTTCAGATGGGAACATTAGCAGTTAGCCTATCCCAGTTAGGACAGCAGTGTTTTAGGAAGCTATACTTACATAGGGTCAGTTATCCATGTGGCTATGTAATCTTATTATTGAAAACTGGACACCCTTGCTCTGCTCTACCATTGAAAATGGTAGGCTACCTGATCAAACTGATTGTCCAGATTAGGCTATTCCAGGGTATTTTACAGAATGTTTGTCTTAATAAAGAACACAACTAGGGGTTGTCTTTATGATATACTGTACTGTAGGAACGTATCATTGTAGACTCAGCGATAAACAAATTACCTGCAACGTATTGGCACTTCCTTTGGTGCATAAGTAGCAGCTCTGTCTGTTGCAGGGGGTTAGGTTGGCATTGTAGCTGCAGTCTACTAGTGCCCATGCCCAGTGCTGCGGGAAGCCGTTGGCTCCAACTCAACCACCACCCGCTTCTGTGGACCGGTCTCAGTATCCTAGAACAAGATGTTATTTCTCTTTCTCTCTCACTCTTTCTTTCTCTCGTTCTCCTTTTATTTCATTCTCTGTTTCTCTCCTTCTCAATTGCTCTCCCTATATCTCTTTTTTTCCCACGCTGCAGACCCCCATCACCTCTAAACAAGGACGGACACACACTATTTTCTTAAAGGGTTCAAAGGATTAATGACTGTAGGCATACAGTAGATCCGGCCCAGGACCATTTCATTCCATTAAATAATTGGATCATGGATGCTGTTACAGTCACCCCATTTTCAGCCAAATGCTGCCCCTCACTTTAATGATTTGAATCTACTGTATAGTACTGATGAGTACCTCATCTCCTTGGTGCCAGCCAGGCTTTTGATCAAAGGGAGATTTTAATGGCATGTACCTGCATGAGACTACATCTGCAGGATGTATGCTGATGAAAATAAATGTCAACTTGAAAGTCCCAACTGAATGGTCGGGATAGAAACATATTTTGGATTATTTGGAGATGAGGCCTTGCATAGAAACCATGGGTCCCCCTTCTTTAGGTCACCAGAATGATTACTATGACAAACGAAGCATCAACTGTAACTCCATGATGACTCAGCTTCTAAACAGGATGACCACAGGATGACCCATCAGTCCTGAACACGGTCGCGGTGTCCGTTCACAAACCAGTAAACGAACTGACCTGCCTATAACCAGACCTTTCTATAATCACGGCCATAGATATCCAGCCCAACCTCCTACTGGGAGTTAACTGTTCTCATTACCGTTTTCTACAGCAGCTTGTGCTGAGGTATTTATATATCAGAGGGAAAGAGAGAGATGGGTCTTATCCCTGTAATGAGGATCAGGCTAAGAGGATAAGCTCTGACTGACTGGCTATGTGGTGGTCAGTGCCCCGGTCTGTTTCCTTTCAACTGTTGTTGACCATGAGTCATTCACTGAACGAGAGGGGATATGAGAGGGCATAGTTGCGGGACAATAATGACCTGGGCAGTTAGCTTTTACCTGTCAAAGTTTTACTTCCCGATATCGTGGTCAGTGTACGCCAGAAATGATCTTAGCTCCTGTGACCAATTTAAGTTTCTAACCAGAAAGTTACTGTCTCTATACTGTCCCAATAATTCACTGTCCAATGGCCTCTCTTACTTTCCAGTGAACTATATATTAATCAAGTATTTTTCTTTTCTCCCTCCATTCCCATCTCCCCCCTACAGTGCTGTGTTCAGAGAGAGTGGGCCAGGTCACTAAGACGTACCATGACATCGAGGCTGTCACCCACCTACTGGAAGAGGTAAGTAAATATAAGGGGATTGTTTTCATACGTGAACCCTTCATCAAATTGAATAACGTGTACCTGAGTATATTATCCATTTGAGCAAATCACGATAGTCATCAGCCATAAGCATGTTGCTAGAATGATAAGCAAGTCTTCTACTAGAAACTAGACTGTAACTACATCACAGAATGAAGAACATCAAACCGCTGTCGTCTTGCAGAAAGAGCGGGACCTCGAGTTGGCGGCCCGGATCGGCCAATCACTGCTCAAGCAGAATCGGGATCTAACGGCACGGAATGAGTTAATGGACGAACAGCTGGAGATCGCTAAGGAAGAGGTATGAAACCATCACTGTGGTCCTACTTTGATTTATCTCACCTATTACAGACAGAATACAGTACTACTGGAGCATAGCATTTAGCGAGAGGAAATACATACAGCGTATGTTGTCTTTAGTTCCAGTCCGGCATTAACACAGCTGGTTCAACTTTGATTTAGACCTTGTATCACTTGAATCATTGCATTAATGCTAGGCAGGATCAAAAGCCTGCACACCCGGTAACTCGCCCGGACCAGGAATGGGGACAATTTTACATGATAGATCCTAGTTCAGTACTCTGACCCTGCTTCCTGATTCCAATTCACCAGATAGCCCAGCTGCGACATGAGCTCTCCATGAGAGACGACCTGCTCCACTTGTACGCCAGCACAGAGGAGATCGAGAACGCCTCCGACTCACACGCACTGTGAGTGTGTACACACACACACATACACTGCAGAGTACACATACACATCGTACATGCCCTCAGGCATAGCAGCACAACTTTGGCAGGTAAACGTAAGACTTAAATTCTGACTGCCTTCTCCCTCTCTCCTGGTTTTCAGAATGAAGAGGAACGAGTCGTCTAACTCCCTCAGTAACTTTGTCAATTATGACTTCATACAGCAGAAACTCAAAGGTCTGGAGGAGGAGAACCTCAAACTGCGCTGTGAGGTGTGGAACACTGACTACTTCCAAATACCTGAAGTCATTGAAGTGGATTGGAAACTTGCTAATGCAATTGATGTTGCTACCCCACAGGCCAATGAACTGACGTCAGAGACCGCTAACTATGAGGAACAAGAGCAGGAGCTGATGATGGTGTGTGTGGAGGAACTCAGTAAGTGTACTACAATGTACTACAGTGTAATACTATGCATATTTATCAAGGTATACGGTACTGTGTTCCTGAGGGAGAGGTAATTGGTGAGTGGGTGAATACAGTGAAAACTGTAGGTACTGTGTATTCATACGAACCCTCTCCGTCTCTCTCCCTCTTTTTCTCTCTCTATCGTGTTCTCTCCTTCTCTCCCTCCAATCTTTTTGTTCTACCTCCCTCCCTCCCCCAGCCTCTGTGAATAAGCAGGTGGTGGACCTGTCTGATGAGTTGGCCCGTAAGGTGGAGGACACCCTCAGGCAGCAGGAGGAGATCAGCTCCCTGCTCGCACAAATAGTCGACCTGCAGGCACGCTGCAAAAGGGTGAGTGATCACAGACCCAACGAGGCAAAGGCATACACACACCTAAATGCATACCCACACACACACATGCAGTGCACGGACACACACACAGAGTTGACATGGCACTCCTCTCATGCCTTGAGGTTCCACAAGGACAAAAGACTCAAGACTCACCCACACCGAACACTTCTATAAGGGAGTACATTAAATATTTACATGTGCACTGAAGTTGGAATCTACAGTATCAAGTTGGTAAACAGTGTCACTGATACGATGATGGTATTAACTCTCCACTCTGTTCCTCTAGCTCACCACTGACAACGAAGAGCTGACCCAGCACCTGAGTGCCTCACGGGAGAGCCAATCACAGCTCAAATCAGAGGTAAGACACGCCCTCCACACTCTCCCAACAATCCATTACCCTCCAATGAGCTATCTAGAACTAGTAGGATAAAGTTGCTCTTTAACACAAATCTAAGGTCTGTTTTTGGCTTTTCCCCCTTATTGTTAATGCAATGATTTGAGGAGGCTAAGCTGATCGTAGATCTGTCCCTCAAGGCAAGCTTGTAAATAACCACAGTAGCAGTGTGTATCTAACTGACCTCTGGCACTCCCTGGCTGCAGCTAAACTACCTGCAAGACAAGTACTCAGAGTGTGAGGACATGCTACGGGAGGCCAGAGAGGACATTAAGAACCTGCGCAACAAGAGCCTGCCCAACAGCACGGTGCAGCGCTACAGCTCCCTATCAGCCGTGTTCCCCATGGACTCCCTGGCAGCAGAGATAGAGGGCACTTTCCGCAAGGGCCTAGACGTCCCCGCCCCCTCCGAGTACAAGTGAGTGATGTCACTGTGAAAACATAAAACACCGGGGACAATGTGCTTTTTCCAACCTGTTAAGCTCAGTTGAATAACAATGCCGGTATGTCAGTTATGTGCCAGAGGTGAAGTGTTATCAAGTATGTTTGATTGAACAAAGACAGCATGACATAACAAAGCACATCTGTTGATGAATAATATAGAATAAGTCAAGTACAATGTTTCAAATGTTTCCAGAATTACACTAAAGGAGATTGAATTTTCAAGCAGAAATACACTGACAATGTTAGACTTACTACCAGGCACTTTGTCACCACCACTAATCTATATGGTTTATCTATGGTTGTCAAAGGAATCACCCATGGCGCGTGTTTGAGACGGTGAAGGTGGTGAACCAAGCGTCAAGGCTGCGGTCGCGGTGCCACTCCCCCGGCCAGGTGCCTGGCTCCAGCCCTGTGTCGCTGCGCTCCAGCCGTGCCTCCACCCCCCGTACCAGCTACTACGGCTCAGATAGCGCCAGCCTCACCTTGGAGGACAAACCACCTAGTGCCGTGTCGAGACTGGCAGAGGTGGCACACACTGAGGACAGCAGGTGAGACTGGCAACCGTGTGTAAATATACACTCCCGGTCAAAGGTTTTTGAACACCTACTCAGTTTTTCTTTATTTTTTTGTATTTTCTACATTGTAGAATAATAGTGAAGACATAAACTATTAAATAGCATGAAATAATGACTGTCGTGTCTCCTTGCTTATTTGAGCTGTTCTTGCCATAATATGGACTTGGTCTTTTACCAAATAGGGCTATCTTCTGTATCCCCCCTACCTTTTCAGAAGACTACTGATTGGCTCAAACACATTAAAGGAAAGAAATTCCACAAATTAACTTAAGGCACACCTGTTATTTGAAATGCATTCCAGGTGACTACCTCATGAAGCTGGTTGAGAGAATGCCAAGAGTGTGCAAAGCTGTCACCAAGGTGGCTATTTGGAAAAGCTCAAATATAAAATATATTTTGATTTGTTTAGCACTTTTTTTGGTGACTACATGATTAGGCTTTCTAAAACTTTTGACCGGGAGTGTACATGGGTATTTATGGGTATATGTGTGAATCACATTAACTCTCATAGAGTCTACAGACCTCAGACACACAGAGTATTTACTTTTCAAATTAATTTGTATTCGTCACATACTTCGCAGACAACAGGCGTAGACTAAAAGTGAAATGCTTTTCCATAGTATATTAATATACTGTCCTTCATACATATTCAAACATACAGCTTATATTTCTCTGGTCTATGTGTACTAATAACAGCAGTGTATTTGTATTCAAAACCTATCCTACCTCCTCTGCTCTGAGTGTTAGTGCATCAACAGTGTGCAGTATGTCATTAACCTTCCATTATTTCTCTCTGATCTCAGTGTAAGTGGCCCTAAGCGTCTGGGTATGCCAGGCATGCCTGGAGGCCAGGACCTTGAAGCCGCCCTCCGCTGTTTATCTGACCGCCAGCAGAGCCATGCCTCAGAGCGCCCCTTCTTTGAGGTGGAGCGTGAACGCAAACTCCGCGCCCTGGCCGCCGCCTGCCAGCGGGGCAGCGAAAAGGGTGAGGGGGTGGGCGAGCTGGGCTCCAGCGGGTTCCTTACGCCCAACGACAGCCTTGTGTCCAGCTCGGTGGCGTCGACAGGTACCAACTACTCCAATGGCAGCTCGCTGCACTCCTCGGCCGGATCGGGGGGCTCGCGCTCCTACCTACCTGACCGCCTGCAGATTGTCAAGCCCCTGGAAGGTGAGGAGGGACGGGGAGACCCTGTGTGTGTTCTTAGTGGTAACTCAACTGTTAGTTTTACGGTAACTTGCCTAAGGTCGATGGACTCAGTTTCAAGTGAAACTATGAATGTAGACTTCACAGCTGAAAATAGACACTCTTTACAATTATTTCCTTCTTTCAATCTGAAAAATATGCATGATTAGAGAAATACAGGTTATTACATAAACAAATGTGTTATTCCCAACATGCAACAATGTTAACTATATCACACTTCCTCTGCACCCCAGGCTCAGTGACCCTGCACCACTGGCAGCAGCTGGCCAAGCCTAACCTGGGAGGTATCCTGCACCCTCGCCCGGGGGTCCTCACCAAAGACTTCCGGGAGCTGGAGATCGACCTCCAACACGTCTACAGCCTCAATGACCTGGAGGAGGACGAGCCTGACCTATTACAGCTCTCCCATGGCCTGGCTGCCGGAGCCCACGGCACCATGGGTAAGAAAAGAGGCCACAGGGTAGTGTTTAGTTGAATTTAGTAGATACGGTTGATAGGGTCTCAATTGTGAGTGAAAACACTCACACATACACACACATTACACACACATTCCTCTGGTCCATCTCGTCTGGTGTGGAAATCTGATCATTCTCCCTTCTCCCTCCGACGGAACTCTTTAGGTCCGTCAGATTGGGTAAGGGAGAACGATCAGGCATTGACACTGGAACCTTCTATTTGGATAACATGTCTACTGTGGTCCATATCCCCCTAAGTTCACCTGTGTGGTAGGTGTGATGTTACTAAACAGTTTGTGTCATTCCAACTCATACTGTCGTTGTATATCATACATTCTCCCATCTGTGTCGTGTGGTGGGTGGCTCTGGGATTTTCCTCATCCATTGTGAGTAGCTTTGTGTGTTGTTGTGTTTGTGTGTAGTTGTGTTAAGTGTGTCCATCACCCACAGTCACTCCTCCATCCTCTGGCCCCAACCTACCCCAGACCCCTCCCACCCACACCGTCACCACCTGTCGGCGCCACCACCCATCCCTCCTTCTCCCCTCCTTCTCCACCAGGTAAGATCTGCGAGTCCCACACACACACCTATTCATTGGTTACACTTTATTTTACAGTCCGGTTTCACATTTTATTTGATGTTTGTTTTATTTAACCAGGAAGGCCGTTAAGATATTTTTTTCGAAGGAGACCTGGCCAAGAAAGCAGCATACAGTCAAGTGCATAAAGTGACATGTTTTTTTGTCTGGTATTTACTAAGAGCGTATTTATGGTGACAATGAATACTGGTAATGACGTGTAATGTCATTTACAATATGACGACAAAAGACTACACCACTCTCAAAACAGCAGCTTTTCTGCCCCATTTTTCTCCTCAAAGGTACCTTGCTACTTTGTGTGTGTATAGCAGTCCTTCTCTCCTCCCTTACTCAATCCGTCTCTCCTTACCCCATGTCTCTCCCCTCAGTGGTAGGAAACGCTGGTCCAAGCACTTTCTCCAGCTCTAAATGGGGGTTCCTAGGCAAAGTAAGAGCCAACAGGCACGGACAGAGTGGGAATGATGCAGGAAAATCCCATAACTTTTCTAAACCATGCCCCTTCTAACTCTGACCCCACCCAACCCGGAAGCAAAACTATTGATCATACCCCACGCTAGAGCCTTAAACAAACACCACTACAAAGTAATGTGAATGAATGCACTCGCAGCTTTGACAATGCTTCAACCTTCTATGCATAAAACACATGGATGTTCTTGTTTCTATTTAAATGACTGAGGTTTAGTATTCGATTATTGGGGTCAAATCCTAAATTAAGATGCACACGTAACTCAAACTCTAATACACACAGGTCTCCCATTCCAACATCTGCTTCTCTATTAAGGATGTGGTCCATTATCTTGAATCTACTTCGTAAGCAACATGTTACACACTTGCTTGGCTTGCTATCTTGGACACCATGGCCCCTGTGCTCATCTTAACAGTTCCTGATCCCTTCCAGATTCTTCCAGGTAAACTGAATGAGCCAACAGAAATCCTCTTTTCAGTTCTCAGGCTGACTAACTAACTGACTAACACAATCTCTAACCCACCCTTACAGGCATAATCCATCACTGGGAGCAACTAAACTGACTAACCACTCTTAACTAATGCTGCACTGTTACTAATGCTCCTAAGCTTCTTGCTATGTATTTATTGTATTCAACAGAACTCCTGTGTCTGATTGGTATTTTTCTCTTTTCCTGTATATACAGCCTTTGCTCTCGCAGCCTGTCCGCTCGTGGGAGCTGTGAGCATCTGAGTCCCACGTCGCCCTCCTCTTCCAATCAGCAGCACTATGTGCTGACCTTGGACCCTAGCCAGGGTGGTGGCCACCACTCCACCGCCACCCCAGCACCTCCTCTATCACTGGGACTCCTGAAGTTGCTGGAGGAGCAGGGCATCTCTGCCTCCACCCTCCCCTACCCTTACCACCAACTGACCCCACACACACCCCACACCCGCCCCACAACGGCAGAGGAAGAGCGGTGTGGAGGAACATGCATTATGGAGGAAGAAAGGAGAATTAACATTTTCAGCTTCAACCTGGTAGAGAAGCTGAGGAGTCTGGGACTTCACAAGGTGGCAGCCCGAGGCGTGGTGGACTGAAGAGAGAAGCAATCCGACAAAACCGACATCCACCTAGAGTCTGATAAAGACTGGGAAAACTTCTCCCCTTCCTCCTTAATCCTCATTGACTTCAATCCACATGCTGGCTATGCCACTGCACCGACATTTTGTGTTTTGGGCCCACAACAATACATCATAAAATAGAACCTCGGGAGAACCATAGAGCCATATATTGAGTTTCTGTTACGTGTACAGTCACTCTTCTTTTTGTAATGGACTCATGTATTGTAAATACTAGGTCTCCACGACAATGTGTGATGTCATGATCATTCTCAGGAGAATCACCTGATCACCAGTCCGGCTGGCTTGAACATGCAAGTTTTTTTTTTTTTTTTTTAAAGCTAAAAAGATGAGGAACATCAAAGAAAAACATGTGTTTCTTTTTTATACCTGTGTTTCGTGGGTGTCGGATGGTTTTACACTTTTTTTTTAAAGCCCCCCCCCCGCTATACTTTTTTATATATTTTTTTTTCCATCAAATACAATCACATGACCTTTTCATTACTTTGGGAAAGATTCAAGGTATCGTTATTTAAGAACCACCACCAAACGGACCAGTTTGTCATCCACAGATGCACTGGAATTCAGTATGTCCTTTTGCATATTAGCTGCTATTAGAAAATGAAGCATTTGTGGGTATTAACCACACTGACTTTACTGTGGTAAAACTACACTTCAATCACTCCCCATTACAGAATGGTAGAGAGATTGATACACTGACTTTACTTCCTGAACGTTTGTGACATTATTGACATTCACTGAGTTATACTACTCTGCTCTTTACTCAAAAGTCCTCATTTAGCACTCATTGTACTGTGTGTTTACATGGCATCACACAACATCACCTGCTGCAAGTCATTGTAAAACGCTTTACTTTGAAATGCTCTCAATTATTGTAAACTTCTGTATTTAGTCGAACCTCACCAAAGCATTCAGGTTGTCTACCATGCTGTATCAAAGACAACAGAAAGTGACTGCAAAAGGTCTCGGCACTAGTCTGTGCTGGATCTGTGTTAACAGACCTTAAACTAAAGTGTTGTTGGTACAAATGTAATTCATGTCATCAGGAATAATGAAAGTGAGTTGTATGAAAAAGCGATCAAGTGATCATGGACTGCATGCTTTTTTTGGATGCTCTTTCAGCTGTCTGGACAATCAATTGTAGATAAAAGGCATAGGATACTGCAGATCAAAAGGGAAAATGATAGCAAATGATGACAATTTGAATTCAGAAGAAAATGAACCAAACAGCACTACATATATTTCAGATGTTGAAATGGACTACTCTGTGCTGAATTCTATGTTATGATCACTGAGATGAATATCTGTATATATTGTACCACATGTACATTAAAAAGTACATTGTATTTCCATCAGCCACACGTGCATGCGTGTTCTTTTTCTACTCTAAGGGACGATTTCCCCAGACACTAAGCCTTGTCCTAGTCTAAAAAGAACAGTTAGGCCGGACACAGGATCTACACTATGTCCTAAATGAAATCAAGAAAGGTCCGTAGACATATACCGCAAACATGTTTATTTTGACACTTTGATAAAAATCAAAACTCATGACATAAGCCAATGAAAATTTCAAATAGGGATGGATTCCTGAGTAACGCCAGTGCAGGCAGACGTTCCTCATTTGGCGAGTGATACATCTCTACTCTGCACTCCGCCGTCCAAAGTCTACCCATCCTTGGTAGTCCCGGTCCGGACACTCGTTCATCTCTGCGAACAATACAAACCTACATGAACCAAACAAAAGTTCAATGTGCATTTAAAGTGCTCAAGCAAACAACTATACACTTCATATTTGCCACATCTCTCTCTCACGCACTTGACTCGACACCACCACTTACCTGAGATGGCCTGCATGATTTGCTTGGACATGAACTCGCGCTGGTCCTCCGACAAGTGCGCCATTCTTTCCATCCGTGCCATGCTCGTTTGAGGGTCTTGCGCCGTCCTAACCATGTTCTCCGCAACATTCCTCACTGCCTCCCTCCTGGCCAGTAGCTGTGGCAGTATCCCACCCTGTTTGATGTTGCCATCCGACTTGGATACGGGTGATGTCAAACCAACCCTCACTAGCGCTGCCATGAGGACGCACACCAACAATCCACTCATTGCCATGCCTGGACGCAGAATAAGAGTTTTCTTACAATAAAGCTTTAGATTATTAGAAGTAGGGAATGCAAAAAGCAATTTTTTTGTGTGAAAGTGAGAGGTGACCGTATGTAACAGTCTGTACAAAACGAAGTCGGCAAGTGCGAATGATATTGCCAGTTGTCCATGTCAGGTCTTTTATACACAAAGGTCTATGTAGCCAATATGGTAAAAGAGCAATATCTGATAACAATGTCCAAGATGGAACCCTTGATTGATTGAAAAAAACAATGGAAACTCCATGCGTAATGGATGCTCGGTGCCAGAATGGGGAGCATCAATATTCTAATCGTTCACCTGGAAATGAGAGACAATAAAGTATAACTCAGATATTCAATAGTGGTTGTTGTTGCAGAAGACTACAACCCTGTCATTACACCTGTATCCAAGGCCAAGGTCCACCAACTCTAACTTCCACTTGCATTGACATGCAGTAAAACCCATAGATCAACAATTAGAAAGGCCATAGAAAAAGTTGCAAGTGGTGCATCACTTAGAAACACATTTGAAACACAAAGGCACCATATCATTACTGTTGTTCTTAATATAGACCTAGTTGTAAAATTATAATGACTGATATCATGAAAGCATAACCTAAACAACCGATGGGGAAGGTTTAAGTGGACAGTGTATGATGACGTCCATCCTCCATCTTTGACTGGGAACAACAGTTGTTTACCTATAGATTTTTGTTAAAGAAGTAACTTCTATATATAATAAAGTATTTAGTGTCACTGTTGTAGAGATGAGAAGGCAGGATGCAGTTGCAGGTTTATAACTACTTAATTTGTTTAAGCACCATAGATCAAAGTATGACGAAACCCAAACGCTGTTGTGCTCGAAATATATCTTCCTTATTAAAAAGGCACAGGACGAACCCAAAGTGCAAAATATAAAGTACTCAGGAAATAGTAGGAGAGATTCCTCTCAGGAAAACAACATTTACAATGACCGACAAAGACAAATGGCAAAGGGAGTATACACTGCTCAAAAAAATAAAGGGAACACTAAAATAACACATCCTAGATCTGAATGAATGAAATATTCTTATTAAATACTTTTTTCTTTACATAGTTGAATGTGCTGACAACAAAATCACACACAAATTATCAATGGAAATCAAATTTATCAACCCATGGAGGTCTGGATTTGGAGTCACACTCAAAATTAAAGTGGAAAACCACACTACAGGCTGATCCAACTTTGATGTATTGTCCTTAAAACAAGTCAAAATGAAGCTCAGTAGTGTGTGTGGCCTCCACGTGCCTGTATGACGCCTGGACACGCGCCTACAACGCCTGGACATGCTCCTGATGAGGTGGCGGATGGTCTCCTGAGGGATCTCCTCCCCCAATTAAGCATCCGCCAACTCCTGGACAGTCTGTGGTGCAACATGGCGTTGGTGGATGGAGCGAGACATGATGTCCCAGATGTGCTCAATTGGATTCAGGTCTGGGGAATGGGCGGGCCAGTCCATAGCATCAATGCCTTCCTCTTGCAGGAACTGCTGACACACTCAAGCCACATGAGGTCTAGCATTGTCTTGCATTAGGAGGAACCCAGGGCCAACCGCACCAGCATATGGTCTCACAAGGGGTCTGAGGATCTCATCTCGGTACCTAATGGCAGTCAGGCTACATCTGGCGAGCACATGGAGGGCTGTGCGGCCCCCCCAAAGAAATGCCACCCCACACCATGACTGACCCACTGCCAAACCGGTCATGCTGGAGGATGTTGCAGGCAGCAGAACGTTCTCCACTGCGTCTCCAGACTGTCACGTCTGTCACGTGCTCTGTGTGAACCTGCTTTCATCTGTGAAGAGCACAAGGTGCCAGTGGCGAATTTGCCAATCTTGGTGTTCTCTGGCAAATGCCAAACGTCCTGCACAGTGTTGGGCTGTAAGCACAACCCCCACCTGTGGACGTCGGGCCCTCATACCACCCTCATGGAGTCTGTTTCTGACCCTTTGAGCAGACACATGCACATTTGTGGCCTGCTGGAGGTCATTTTGCAGGGCTCTGGCAGTGCTCCTCCTGCTCCTCCTTACAGAAAGGCGGAGGTAGCGGTCCCGCTGCTGGGTTGTTGCCCTCCTCCACGTCTCCTGGTGTACTGGCCTGTCTCCTGGTAGCGCCTCCATGCTCTGGACACTACGCTGACAGACACAGCAAACATTCGTGCCACATCTCGCATTGATGTGCCATCCTGGATGAGCTGCACTACCTGAGCCACTTGTGTGGGTTATAGACTACGTCTCATGCTACCACTAGAGTGAAAGCACCGCCAGCATTCAAAAGTGACCAAAACATCAGCCAGGAAGCATAGGAACTGAGAAGTGGTCTGTGGTCCCCCCCTGCAGAACCACTCCTTTATTGGGGGTGTCTTGCTAAATGCCTATAATTTCCACCTGTTGTCTATTCCATTTGCACAACAGAATGTGACATTTCTTGTCAATCAGTGTTGCTTCCTAAGTGGACAGTTTGATTTTACAGAAGTGTGATTGACTTGGATTTACATTGTGTTGTTTAAGTGTTCCCTTTATTTTTTTGAGCAGTGTATATACAGTGATAGAGTGGGGATTGGAACCAGGTGTGTGTAATAATGACGAGACAAGTCCGGGGTTGATGAGTGAAGGCCGTTTGCCAGCAGTAGGGTTCAGCAGCAGCTCGGCCGGCGATGCCGAAACACCTGAGCTAGACAGGAGAGGGAGCCAAAGCGAAGGCTGGTGTAACATTTAGAAGCAGTGTATTTTTATTTATTTATTTATTTACAAAACACTGGAATTGTTGTAAGGATACCACAGCCAAAGTGATATGCTATT
The DNA here is from genome assembly GCF_036934945.1 of Oncorhynchus masou masou. Taxonomy (NCBI): domain Eukaryota; kingdom Metazoa; phylum Chordata; class Actinopteri; order Salmoniformes; family Salmonidae; genus Oncorhynchus; species Oncorhynchus masou. Next base: position 26,213,486 of record NC_088216.1, read on the forward strand.
GGATATAAGAGCAACGTCAACTCGCCAACATTACGACCAGGAATATGACTTTCCCGAAGCGGATCCTCTGTTTGGTCCACCACCCAGGACAATGGATCGAATCCCAGCCGGCGACCCAAAACAACGGTGCCGCAGAAGGGGCAGATGGAGCGGTCTTCTGGTCAGGGTCCGTAGACGGGCACATCGTGCACCGCTCCCGAGCATACTACTCGCCAATATCCAGTCTCTTGACAACAAGGTAGATGAAATCCGAGCAATGGTTGCCTTCCATAGAAACATTAGAGATTGTAACATTCTTTGTTTCACAGAAACATGGCTCACTCGGGATAGGTCATCAGACTCGGTACAGCCAACTGGCTTCTTCACGCATTGCGACGACAGAAACAAACATCTCTCTGATAAGAAGAAGGGCGGGGGTGTATGCCTTATGATTAACGAGACGTGGTGTGATCATAAGAACATACAGTAACTCAAGTCCTTTTGTTCACCTGACGTAGAATTCCTTACAATCAAATGCCAACCGCATTATCTACCAAGAGAATTCTCTTCGATCATATTCACAGTTGTGTACAGTGGGGAGTACAAGTATTCGATAACCTGCAAAATAGGCAGTGTTTCCTACTTACAAGGCATGTAGAGGTCTGTAATTTTTTATCATAGGTACACTTCAACTGTGAAAGACGGAATCTAAAACAAAAATCCAGAAAATCACATTGTATGATTTAAGTAATTAATTTGCATTTTATTGCATGACATAAGTATTTGATCACCTACCAACCAGTAAGAATTCCAGCTCTCACAGACCTGTTAGTTTTTCATTAAGAAGCCCTCCTGTTCTCCACTCATTACCTGTATTAACTGCACCTGTTTGAACTCGTTACCTGTATAAAAGACACCTGTCCACACACTCAATCAAACAGACTCCAATCTCTCCACAATGGCCAAGACTAGGGACCTGTGTAAGGACATCAGGGATAAAATTGTAGACCTGCACAAGGCTGGGATGGGCTACAGGACAATAGGCAAGCAGCTTGGTGAGAAGGCAACAACTGTTGGCGCAATTATTAGAAAATGGAAGGAGTTCAAGATGATGGTCAATCACCCTCAGTCTGGGGCTCCATGCAAGATCTCACCTCGTGGGGCATCAATGATCATGAGGAAGGTGAGGGATCAGCCCAGAACTACACAGCAGGACCTGGTCAATGACCTGAAGAGAGCTGGGACCACAGTCTCAAAGAAAACCATTAGTAACACACTACGCCGGCATGGATTAAAATCCTGCAGCGCATGCAAGGTCCCCCTGCTCAAGCCAGCGCATGTCCAGGCCCGTCTGAAGTTTGCCAATGACCATCTGGATGATCTAGAGGAGGAATGGGAGAAGGTCATGTGGTCTGATGAGACAAAAATAGAGCTTTTTGGTCTAAACTCCACTCACCGTGTTTGGAGGAAGAAGAAGGATGAGTACAACCCCAAGAACACCATCCCAACCGTGAAGCATGGAGGTGGAAACATCATTCTTTGGGGATGCTTTTCTGCAAAGGGGACAGAACGACTGCACCGTATTGAGGGGAGGATGGATGGGGCCATGTATCGCGAGATCTTGGCCAACAACCTCCTTCCCTCAGTAAGAGCATTGAAGATGGGTCGTGGCTGGGTCTTCCAGCATGACAACGACCTGAAACACACAGCCAGGGCAACTAAGGAGTGGCTCCGTAAGAAGCATCTCAAGGTCCTGGAGTGGCCCTGCCAGTCTCCAGACCTGAACCCAATAGAACATCTTTGGAGGGAGCTGAAAGTCCGTATTGCCCAGCGACAGCCCCAAAACCTGAAGGATCTGGAGAAGGTCTGTATGGAGGAGTGGGCCAGAATCCCTGCTGCAGTGTGTGCAAACCTGGTCAAGAACTATAGGAAACGTATGATCTCTGTAATTGCAAACAAAGGTTTCTGTACCAAATATAAAATTTTGCTTTTCTGATGTATCAAATACTTATGTCATGCAATAAAATGCAAATTATTTACTTAAATTATACAATGTGATTTTCTGGATTTTTGTTTTAGATTCCGTCTCTCACAGTTGAAGTGTACCTATGACAAAAATTACAGATCTCTACATGCTTTGTAAGTAGGAAAACCTGCAAAATCGGGCAGTGTATCAGATACTTGTTCTCCCCACTGTATATCCCGTCCCAATCAGACACATTGACGGCCTTGAAAGAACTTCATTTTACTATGTGTCACGTTCGGACCTTTGTTCCTTTGTTTTGTCTTTGTTTTAGTTGGTCAGGGCGTGAGTTGGGGTGGGCAGTCTGTTTGTTTTTCCATGTTGGTTTTTGAGTTTGACCTGATATGGTTCTCAATCAGAGGCAGGTGTCGTTAGTTGTCTCTGATTTAGAATCATACTTAGGTAGCCTTTTTCCACCTGGGTTTCGTGGGTGTATTTTTTCAGTCTTTGCGTGTCTGGACCAGCAAGAACTGTTTTCGGTCGTTTCTCTTTGTTATTTCTGTGTTCATTTAATAAATATGGACACATACCACGCTGCACCTTGGTCCTCACCTTCTTCCACCGACCACAGCCGTTACACGATGTAAATGGAAACCACATATCCTGAGGCTGCATTTATTGTAGCTGGGGATTTTAACAAGGCTAATCTGAAAACAAGGCTCCCTAAATTTAATCAGCATATCGAATGCGCAACCCGGGCTGGCAAAACCCTGGATCATTGTTATTCTAACTTTCGCAACGCATATAAAGCCCTCCCTCGCCCTCCTTTCGCAAAATCTGACCACGACTCCATTTTGTTGCTCCCAGCCTATAGACAGAAACTAAAACAGGAAGCATCTATCTATGCTCAAGTCTGTTCAACCCTGGTCCAACCAATCGGATTCCACGCTTCAAGATTGACAAGGTGGCTGGAAACATGACCGCATACAAACAGTGTAGCTATTCCCTCCGCAAGGCAATCAAACAAACTAAGCGTCAGTATAGAGACAAAGTAGTGTCGCAGGCATGCGCAGACCAGCTGGCTGGTGTGTTTACGGACATATTCAATCAATCCCTATCCCAGTCTGCTGTTCCCACATGCTTCAAGAGGGCCACCATTGTTCCTGTTCCCAAGAAAGCCTGGGTCTCGACCCCGCCCTCTGCAACTGGGTCCTGGACTTCCTAACGGGCTGCCCCCAGGTGGTGAGGGTAGGTAACAACATCTCCACCCTGCTGATCCTCAACACTGGGGCCCCACAAGGGTGCGTTCTCAGCCCTCTCCTATACTCCCTGTTCACCCATGACTGTGTGGCCATGCACGCCTCCAACTCAATCATCCAGTTTGCAGACGACACTACAGTGGTAGGCTTGATTACCAACAACGACGAGACGGCATACAGGGAGGAGGTGAGGGCCCTCGGAGTGTGGTGTCAGGAAAATAACCTCACACTCAATGTCCACAAAACAAAGGAGATGATCGTGGACTTCAGGAAACAGCAGAGGGAGCAGCCCCCTATCCACATCGACGGGACAGTAGTGGAGAAGGTGGAAAGTTAAGTTCCTTGGCGTACACATCACAGACAAACTGAAATGGTCCACCCACACAGACAACATGGTGAAGAAGGCGCAGCAGTGCCTCTTCAACCTCATGAGGCTGAAGAAATTCAGCTTGTCACCAAAAACACTCAAATTTTTACAGATGCACAATCGAGAGCATCCTGTTGTGCTGTATCACCGCCTGGTACGGCAACTGCTCCGCCCACAACCGTAAGGCTCTCCAGAGGGTAGTGAGGTCTGCAAATCGCATCACCGGGGGCAAACTACCTGCCCTCCAGGACACCTACACACCCGATGTCACAGGAAGGCCAAAAGATCATCAAGGACAACAACCACCCGAGCCACTGCCTGTTCACCCCGCTATCATCCAGAAGGCGAGGTCAGTACAGGTGCATCAAAGCGGGGACCGAGAGACTGAAAAACAGCTTCTATCTCAAGGCCATCAGACTGATAAACAGCCATCACTAACATTGAGTGGCTGCTGCCAACATACTGACTCATCTCTTGCCACTTTAATAATGAAAAAAATGGATGTAATAAATGTATCACTAGCCACTTTAAACAATGCCACTTTATATAATGTTTACATACCCTACATTACTCATCTCATATGATTATACTGTACTCTATACCATCTACTGCATCTTGCCGATGCCGTTCGGCCATCGCTCATTCACATATTTGTGTGTACATATTCTTATTCATTTCTTTACACTTGTGTGTATGAAGTAGTTGTTGTGAAATTGTTAGGTTAGATTACTTGTTAGAAATTACTGCACAGTCGGAACTAGAAGCACAAGCATTTCGCTACACTCGCATTAACATCTGCTAACCATGTGTATGTGACAAATAATATTTAATTTGATTTGATATGCTGTTATGGAAATAGGAAACAAGATAAACGTCAAGATGGTTCATTGTTCAACATGGACCTGGTGGTTATGTTCATAGTGCACATCACAGTAAAGGAAAGTATCAACTAATTTATATAGAAAACTGGAAGGTTAGTTTCATATTGGCAGATTGAATTCATTGCAGAGCTCTTGAAAGGATTTCAGTGTGGTTGTGTTCTGATGAAACAGGTCTGAAAAGGTACTGATCCCTAGAGTATGCCAAAGATGAAAGTTGGCATCACTCAGGGCGTTTGGCAAGTCTGGGTTGCATACAACAGGCGAGTGAGAGCATATCAGGGAGGAAATGTTTCTGGCACTCCAACGACATTGAGAATGCTTATGGAGGGTCTTTCCTCGGAAGACGGGGTTGAAAGTAGTTATGAAATTCTGTGTAATTGAGATGTGTGAGATGTTGTTCTTTCTGTTTTGAGATGTAGGTCTGGAAGGGAGAGTTAAGGAGAAACTGAAAATTAAAGGGAAATCAAAAGGATCATCATTAAAGCAAAAAAAAAAACACAATAGTGTTGATGTCCTATATTAGAAAGACATCCATTTTGTTAATGTCCTTCCATCTCCATGCCTCCAAACGGTGCTGGCCACGTCTGTGACGTGTCCCTCTTCTGTTGCTATCTTGCTACACCTTATACAACCAACTAATTAGCTTTACCTTAACTGAAAGGGGGGAAACATCATTCCAAACCAACACAACCACGTTATTCTCATTTTACTGGTGGAACTTCCAGTAAAGGAGGTATACCACTCCCCTCTACAACTGATTTATCATAAAAGCCCAGACACACAGGCATTCCAACTGACATTTGAAAGGAATTGCACGTAGGCCAAACACAATTAGCACTCACCCTTTCGCTTTAGTTGCCGTCTTACCTAATCGAGGCAGAACATAAATATCTCTACCTGTGATAATAGAACCAAAGAAAACAGTAGAAATAGCAGAAGGCCTGCCAAGTGATTAGGCACGCGATTGTGTCTTGGTTTCCCTGGAAATACCTCTGGTCACGCGGTGCGAAAGAAGATTTGAGTCAAACACTCCCTTTTAACCTTTAGGGTCACCAGAGAATACATAGAGGCCATGAAGTTAAGTGTTTGTTTAATATACAGTCTATTGGCTGAATGGGTGGGATTTGGGGTTTCAATAGGTGGTGGTTTGAGGATAGCCACAGTGAAGTCTTGATGGGGATGAGCTTACATAACGAGGCATGTGTATCATTCATTATGTTGTCTTGTGGGTCTAATGTGTATGAATGATTTGTACTTTTGTGGCTTAGAGGTAACTCTAACACTTAAGAAAGTATTCAGATCTCTTGATTTTTTCCACATTTTGTTGTGTTACAGCCTGAGTCTAAAATTGATACAATTTAGATGTTGTGTCACTGGCCTATAAACAATACCCCATAATGTGAAAGTGGAATTATGCTTTTAGACATTTTTACAAATTAATTGACAGTGAAAAACGGAAATGTCTTGAGTCAATAAGAATTCAACCCCTTTGTTATGGCAAGCCTAAATAAGTTCAGGAGTAAAAATGTGCTTAACAAGTCACATAATAAGTTGCATGGACTCACTCTGTGTGCAATAATAGTGTTTAAAATAATTTTGGAATGAATACCTCATCTCTGTACTCCACACATAGAATTATCTGTAATGAGTCAAGCAGTGAATTTCAAACACAGACTCAACCACAGGGAGGTTTTCCAATTCTTGCATAGAAGGGCACCTATTGGTAGATGGGTAAAAAGCAGACGTTGAATATCCCTTTGAGCATGGTGAAGTTATCAATTACTCTTTGGATGGTGTATCAATACACCCAGTCACTACAAAGATACAGGCGTCCTTCCTAAGGAAACCACTCAGGGCTTTCACCACGAGGCCAATAGTAACTTTAAATAATGTACAGAGTTTAATGGTTGTGTAGTTACTCCACAATACTAACCTAAATGACAGAGTGAAAAGAAGAAAGCGCGTACATTATACAAATATTCCAAAACATGCATCCTGTTTGCAACAAGGCACTAAAGTAAAACTGGAAAACAAATTGGCAAAGAAATGTACTTTAGGTTCTTAATACAAATCATTATGTTTGGGGCAAATCCAACACAACAGATCACTGACTACCACTCTTCATATTTTCAAGCATGGTGGTGGCTGCATCATGTTATGGGTATGCTTGTCATCGGCAAGGACTAGGGAGTTTTTTTGGGATGAAAAGAAACGGAATATAGCAAATTCCTAGGGTAAAAGCTTGTTCATTCTGCTTTCTGACAGACACTGGGAGACAAATTCACCTTTCAGCAGGACAATAACCTAAAACACAAGGAAAAAATATACACTGGAGTTGCTTACCAAGATGACATTGAATGTTCCTGAGTGGCCTAGTTACAGTTGACTTAAATAGTCTTGAAAATCTAACTTGAATTTTTTAAATAATAATGTGCAAATATTGTACTGTCCAGGTGTGTACAGCTTTTAGAGACTTACAGTTACACTCAGGGTGTGAATACTTATGTAAATGAGATATTTCCGTATTTCATTTTCAATAAACGTGCAAACATTTCTAAAAACTACTTTTCACTTTGTCATTATGGGGTATTGTGTGTATATGGGTGAGATTATTATTATTTTATTCATTTTGAATTCAGGCTGTAACACAACAATATGTGGAATAAGTCAAGGGGTGTGAACACTTTCTGAAGGCACTGTATCTGTGTGCTATTCATCACTAATGGTTTTTGTTCATGTGAAAAGGCCCTGGGGATATGTCTGTTCATGCTCTTACAAGGTATAACTCATTCATCATCATTACATGGAAAGAGGCAGGGCTCAATTCAGTCTAACCTGCCTTGCAGTGCTTACACAGCAGCTCATTTCCCCCCGAATTCAAATAACATCAGAATGGTTTTCAAAACTGTAACAATCCAACTACAGACTCCTTTAACTTGGTTTTAAGAATTAGTGTGTGAGCTTGGATAGTTTTTATTAATCAAAGAGAGTGTGTAAACATACAATACGATGCGCTCTCAAAAAGGAAAAAGCAGACATTGCTCTATTACAAGAGACACACGTCTGTGATGCCGAACATGCTAAACTCTGCAGAGCTTGGGTGGAACATGCTAAACTCTGCAGAGCTTGGGTGGAACATGCTAAACTCTGCAGAGCTTGGGTGGAACATGCTAAACTCTGTAGAGCTTGGGTGGAACATGCTAAACTCTGTAGAGCTTGGGTGGAACATGCTAAACTCTGTAGAGCTTGGGTGGAACATGCTAAACTCTGTAGAGCTTGGGTGGAACATGCTAAACTCTGCAGAGCTTGGGTGGAACATGCTAAACTCTTTAGAGCTTGGGTGGAACATGCTAAACTCTGTAGAGCTTGGGTGGAACATGCTAAACTCTGCAGAGCTTGGGTGGAACATGCTAAACTCTGTAGAGCTTGGGTGGAACATGCTAAACTCTGCAGAGCTTGGGTGGAACATGCTAAACTCTGTAGAGCTTGGGTGGAACATGCTAAACTCTGCAGAGCTTGGGTGGAACAGGCTAAACTCTGCAGAGCTTGGGTGGATAATACTAAACTCTGCAGAGCTTGGATGGAACATGCTAAACTCTGCAGAACTTGGGTGGAACATGCTAAACTCTGCAGAGCTTGGGTGGAACATGCTAAACTCTGCAGAGCTTGGGTGGAACATGCTAAACTCTGCAGAGCTTGGGTGGAACATGCTAAACTCTGCAGAGCTTGGGTGGATAATACTAAACTCTGCAGAGCTTGGGTGGATAATACTAAACTCTGCAGAGCTTGGGTGGATAATACTAAACTCTGCAGAGCTTGGGTGGATAATACTAAACTCTGCAGAGCTTGGGTGGAACATGCTAAACTCTGCAGAGCTTGGGTGGACCATGCTAAACTCTGCAGAGCTTGGGTGGACCATGCTAAACTCTGCAGAGCTTGGGTGGATAATACTAAACTCTGCAGAGCTTGGGTGGAACATGCTAAACTCTGCAGCGCTTGGGTGGAACATGCTAAACTCTGCAGCGCTTGGGTGGAACATGCTAAACTCTGCAGAGCTTGGGTGGAACATGCTAAACTCTGCAGAGCTTGGGTGGGACAGGTCTATATCTCATCTTTCAAATCTAACAGTAGAGGCACAGTCATACTTATCCATAAGCATGTTTCATTCATAACTGACAAAAACACATCTGATTCAGAGGGGAAATATAATAATAACTGGGTCATTGTTTGGGTAACCAATTACTATCTTACCAATTACTATCTTCATTTTGAACATAATAACCCTGTTCAATGAGCATTGTGTTTCCTTTGAAATGCTAGCTGGAGATTTGAATTGTACCCTCAACTCAACTCTGGACAAATCATCTCAAGTCCCCACCACAAACCCTAGATCGGCAAAGATGTTGAACTCTCTTACTAAAGACATGGGACTGATCGATATCTGGAGAGAGACTAATAGCTCAGCTATGGACTATACCTACTACTACAATGTCCATAACACCTACTTTCACATAGATTACTGAAAGAGTTAAACAGGATGGAGTGGAGATTTCTGTTCTCAGTCTTAGAAAAGTTCAATATGGGCCCACACTTTATTAAATGGATTAAGTGACTATATTCTCATCCAAATGCCATGGTGTCTACTAACGGTCTGAACTCTGACAGATTCCCTTTGGGACGTGGCACAATACAAGCATTCTTGCTGTCCCACCAGCTCTACTTGTTGGGGGCGGAGCCTTTGGCAGAGTTGCTAAGGAGCAATCCATCCAAGTATCATGGGGGTTTCTGCAGGCGGCCTTCAGCACAAGAGTTCACTCTATGCGGATGATGTCTTGCTCTACATATCCAACCCTCCCATTTTAGACATAATGCTAGGTACATTTTCAGGATATAAACACATTTGAACAAATCCATTGTTTGCCCTCTCAATCTTCCACTCAGCAGCTCTATGAAGACACTCTGCCTGTTCCAATGACAGACAATACCTTGGAATCTTTGTAACACCAGATCTGAACTGCCTTTTCAATGAAAATAATCTCCCACTCCTGGATTGAATTAAGAATGATCTCTGAACCTGGACCTCCCTCCCAATTAGCTTAGTCGGAAGAATCAATGTTATCCGTACGAACATCCTCCCTAGATTGAACTATTTATTTCAGATGCTCCCATGCTATCTTCCAGTCGCTTTTAATCAAAACAACCAACCAAAGCTTCACCAAATTGATATAGAGAAATTGATATAGAGAAATACCTATTTTGTCAACACCACGACAACATTGACCGTTGATTACATCACTTTATTTAATTTGCTGGGGTTGCAACCATTTTTTTATATCAAAATGAAGTCGCAGGTCAAAAAAGGTTGGGAACCCCTGCGTTATGGGCAGGTTGTATGTAAAATAACCATAGCCCAACCACGTTTTGACCAAGTTCTAAGAAATATATGGTTCTCAGAACTTTGCACGCTAGCTGGCATAATTTACAAGTATTTGAAAAATATAATTTTTACTGCCTCACAAAATGGAAGCAGCAGGAAATCAGAACATCTCCGATACCGTCTCTACGATTCTGGAGAGGGTCCTGTCCAAAATTCACCCGTAATCCCTTCCTCTCGAGTCATATCTCCTGTGGTCTGGGATGTAGATGTGGACATTCGCCAGGCTCTGGAGAGGGAGCCAACACCCACTACCTGTCCTCCTGAGCGCATTTACGTTTCCCCGGGGATAATGGATCTTCTAGAAGTATTGGTGGCCTACCTTGGCGCAGGACGTTTTTCACTACGTCAAATCTTGTTCTGTATGTGCTCAAACCAAATCCCCCCGGCATGCTCCAGCAGGGGAACTCCTTCCCCTTACCGTGCCTCTGGTCTCATATCCATTGACTCTATCAATGATCTTCCCTCTGATGGTTTCACCACCATTTTGGTGGTTGTGGATATATTTTCCAAATCCGGTCATTTCATCCCTCTGGTCTCCCTACTGCTCTCCAGGTCACTGAGGCAGTATTCCAGCAGATCTTCTGGCATTATGGCCTTCCGGAGGATATTGTCTCCGACCATGGTCCCCAAGTCACATCACGGGTATGGAGAGCCTTAATGGAGAAGCTTGGGGTCATGGTCAGCCGCACTTCTGGATATAGGCCTCAGTCTAACAGACAGGTGGAGAGGATGGGGCTGGGGAGGTTCCTGAGGAGTCACTGCCAGGACCAGCAGGGAGAGTGGGCACGTTTCCTTCCATGGGCAGTATATGCCCAGAATTTATATGTCACTCCACCACTGGGAGTGTTCTGGGTTTTCAGCCGACCCTGGCTCTGTCGACCCAGGGCCAGACTGAAGCACCTGCGGTGGATAAGTGGTTAAGGCACACAGAAGAAGTGTGGAGTGAGGCTCATGTAAGACTCCAGAGCGACATCCACCGTCAGAAGGAGCAGGCAGACCTCCACCACAGTGAGACTCCTGTGTTCCATTCTGGGGATCGTGTCTAGCTCTCTACCAGGAACCACCCACTCCGCCTGCCCTGCAAGAAGCTGAGCCCCCAGTTTGTGGGGCCGTTCAAGGTTCTCCGGAGGGTCAACGAGATGAAGTATAGGTTACAGCTTCCCAGTGACTACCGTATCTCACCTTCCTTCCCTGTCTCCATTCTCAGGCCGGTGTTTTCTGGTACCCTGGCTGATGCTGTCCCCCCCCCGCGACACCCCTTCTCCCACCCTGGACGTTGAGGGAGGTCCCACACCTATGCCGTCAGATCCCTTCTGGACTCCTGACATTGTGGGGGTTGGCTCCAGTACCTGGTGGACTGGGAGAGGTACGGCCAAGAGGAGCGGTGTTGGATCCCAACATCATCCGTGATTTCCATCTCCGCTGCCTGGACCGGCCCGCTCCTCATCCTCAGGGCCATCCCTCTGACCTGCGTCATCCTGGAGCCGTGAGTCACCCTCCGGCGTTCAACGTGGCTGGTTTACTAACCACCAGTCCTGGCAACCATCATTATGTGCACCTGTGCTTCATCATGAGGCATACCTGGACTCAATTACCTCACTCATTACCTCCCCTTTATCTGGCACTTCCGTAGGTTCTTTCCCCAAGCAAGTGTTGTTTCATGTCAAGATGCTACTCCTATGTTGTATCGTTCCATGTTCTTACCACCTGCTTCTCGACTCCCAGCATCTACATTACAGTAACAAATACATGTGTCATTGAACAAAACACACACCAATCTCTTTCATAATGTCTTTAAACAACAAAAGATAATTGACCAACATTTCTAAAAATGGATATAGAGCGTTTTGGAATGAAACTGTTCAATTTACTCAGACAGTTTTGTGACTGTTTTGCATTCACTTTTACCTTGAATAAAACACACTATACAAACCAACATCTGAGAGCAAGTACAGAGTAGGCAAAATGGAATGTGAGAATTGAGGTTTATTCATATTTCAAATAAATTACTGTACATCTTTGAATGAGAAAATCAAAGTGACTTGGGACAATGTTCTATTTTGGGGAAAAAATAGCAATAGCTACTACATCTTTGACAATGCTTAAACATACTATCCAAACCAACTAATCTGAGAGCAAATAAACTGAGTAGACAAAGTAACATTGAATGTGTTGCATTTATGAACAGTTCATAATGGTTATCTACATTTCAAAAAGATGACTGTTACTGACCATCTTTTCAAGTGGATAGAATGACAAATCATCAAATGTAAGTGAAGGAGTGGCTTCGTGCAACATTTTTGTTTGGTAAAACAACAACAAATACAACATTTAGCCTACAAATCCTTGACAAGTATATATTCACATACATCAAAAATGTCAGTAAACAAACACATCCAGTGAATTTCCAGAGGATCTCAAACTCTCATTTGTCTATACCTGTCAAACACAATACCCTTCATAAACCACAACCCTTTCTGAACATTTAATTCCCTAGATGTCCTTCGTGACTTGACGTATCCTGTTACATAGTTGTTGCAAGCCCTGTACCCGCCCACTGAACCAAACAATTGGGTCGACCTTCATTCCAAGGAAAAGTGGTGACCTTGTCAATCATTCTTAATCGAACTGTATAAGAGTTAATTAAGAGACCCTGTATAAGATTTTACTTGTCGCCTCCAACTCGGAAGAACGCACTTTAACCTCACAGGACGCATCGCCAGACAGTCTCTCGCCATGTCCATTGTAGCCAGTCGCAGAAGTAGTCGTAGCCACAGCTCGCGTAGTGATGTCGGTTCGAGTGGCCTCCGTTCGTCCGATGGGATGCAGTTTTCCAGCGGTTTGGGGGGCGGTAGATCCAGTATGAGCGTGTCCTCTGTTGGGAGCAGTCGCGCGCCGTGTGTAAACAGAGGTGCCGGGAAATACTGCACCCGTATTTCTCAGTCTTCTTTCTCTATGGACAGGTCAGTCCGGATTACTTTTGGCGCCAACGAAAAGCAAACCATGCAGAATCTGAATGATTGTTTGGCCACCTACCTGGAAAAGGTAAAGCAGAGTGATGGAGATGTGTCTGGAGATTAGGTGCGCTCCGCGATATTACGCACAGCCCAGATTATGTGCTTGGAGAACGAAGGTCAAGGCACGAACGACAAGGCAGGGTGTTCAATCTTTTCAAAACACAACGTATTCGATGGTATAGAAAACTGCTATGAGAAAGTGATCTTTAATATTTGTTATAAAGCTTTTTAAAAGTGTTATAACCCATTTCACCAATACTATCCACAATGTTCAATTAAATGTGATAACACAGTAGGCTACAGCGAATGGACCCAATACACATATATTTAAAACAACTTTTACTTAACTTTAAACTTTTTTAAAACGATGTATTCCACCATTAACTTTTCTAATTGTAAAATTGCTGTTGAGAAGAAACAGTAACCTATCGTTTTCCTGTAAAGCTCAAAGTGGAAATCTTATTATTATTAGACACACCTGTATTACTATTGTAAACACACGTTCCTACATAATGAGGACAATGACAAAGCAGGATTTTATTATTTCTTTTCAATTCCATTATGTTGGGGATTATTTTATGGGAGTGCGCTGATTCACATAACGTGATGGGATGCGCCCCAAATGGAACCCATAGGTGCTATTTCGGATACACATGAACTGAACTGATTCCCTCCACTCCCTGTGTACACAGGTGCGCTCTCTAGAGACAGCCAATAGCAAGTTGGAGCTGCAGATCAAAGAGTTCTACGAGATGAGATCACCAACTCACAAGAAGGACCTCAGTGGGTTCCATACCACCATCTCAGACATCAGCAACAAGGTACTTCTGGGTAGTCATAATGAAGCAACCTAGTGGCCACACACTGGTTGAATCAACATTTTTTCCATGTCATTTCAATTTAAATATGTTGAACCAACGTGGAATAGACGTTGATTTGATGTCTGTGCCCATTGGGAAGGGAGGTGGGGATTGGATTGAGAAGGCGCCAACAGGTTTGTGAAAGATGAGAGTCACTAGAATGAATTAGATAAGTGATAGACTTTAGGTATAATTCCTATTGTCTATCTTGTTGACCAACGAAAAATTGTGTCCTGTTGTTTATGAATGAACTGTAGACATGAACCAGATCTGTTGATCTAAACACATGATATCCTATACATAGTTGACTCTGTTATTACATCCCATTGACTGTGACTGTCCTCCTGTTCCTAGATCCAAGCCAGGTCTGTAGAGAACTCTCAGATGATCCTGCAGGTGGATAATGCCAGACATGCAGCTGATGTCTTCAAGATGAAGTAGGTGCACTTCCTCTCTGTACTGTACACGGCCTCTGTGAGTGTACTGATTCTGTTTGTAACTCTTGGCCTATAGGTTTGAGATTGAGTAGATGCAATCCTCCCAGATCTACAGAAATGCTTATGGGGGTAGGCAGGGGCTATGGATCAGTTTATGGTTGGGCAAGTTGTATCTTGGTTTGTTGTGAGGAGGAACTAGTCAAGCCCTCTTCTTTCCTCAACCCCTGTAGGTTAGAGACGGAGGCTAACATACGTATGAAGATGGAAGGGGATGTGGCTCGTCAGAGAGGAGTCCTAGACAGCTTTACACTCACCAGAGCAGAACTGGAGATACAGATTGAGGGGCTGACGGAGGAGCTGGTCTACCTCAGGAAGAACCACGAGGAGGTAATTTCTCCTCACACACTCAAATCGTAACACTTGTGCAGTTGGCTCAATATGCCAGGACAGCCACATGTGGTTTTTCATTTGGACACAATGGCTTCGCCTGTAGTGTTTGCAATGTTTTTGCATTGAATGTATTTATCAATTCTCAGTGGGTTTGAGATCTTTCCATGTTTGGCCACAAGGGGGCAAAACTCACACACAACAAATCTAGGGCAACTTCACTGTTATTAGTACTCAAATATACAGATTGTTTTCAGGTGCTTTTAGCCTTCCATCTGTATAAGTAAACTACAAATCCCAGGTATTATAGCACAATTTGTTCCCCTTTTCCTGTTGTTAGGAGATGCATTTGATGCGGACGCTGCATTGTGGTGCTGTGAATGTGGAGATGGACTGTGCTTCCTCAGTGGACATGAGCAAGGTGCTGGAGGAGATGAGGACCCAGTATGAGGGCATGATAATGAAGAACCAGAGAGATGCTGCCAAGTGGTTTGAGAGCAAGGTGAGACAACCTCTGAAAATAGGACAGGGGGACTCGAAAGATGTGGGCCTGGGTCCCTGAATGTGTTTTGTGAGAGGCACAATTGACATATATGGTGGTACTATACTTTTGACTAAAACGGTGTGTGTGTCAGGTGGAGGTGCTTCAGAACCAGATCACCACCAGCACCACAGAAGTGAAGACCTCTCAGTCTCAGGTGACCGACCTGAAGAGGACCTTCCAGAGCCTGGAGATTGAACTGCATGGCCTGCTCACTCAGGTATGATGTCAAACCATCTTAGTGAATCAGCATCGCTAAACATATAGCACTTCTCTTTACCCTACCTCTGTTCCTAAAATATGCAATTCCTTTAGGTCTTAAAAGAACAGTACACTCCAAAATCAAAGTTTGTTAGATGTTTTCAGACCTCCACAGTGGTCTAATGTCAAGGTGTTCTAACACCTTTATGCACACCAATCTAACTATCTCTACCCTTCTTCATCTCCCTCTTTATACATTTCTACTACCCTCTCCTTCTTTCCTTCATCTTCATCCCTTACAAACATAAACACATTCCTAGAAGGGGTACCTGGAGCAGAGCGTCGTTGATATAAACGGCCGCCACGGCTCCCAGCTGAGCCAGCTGCAGGTTTGTATCAACAGAATGGAGGAGGAGCTGCAGCAGCTCAACGTCAGCATCCAGCAGCAGGCCTCTGAGTACCAGATCCTCCTGGACATCAAGATGAGGCTGGAGATGGAGATCGCTGAGTACAGGAGGCTGCTGGATGGAGAGGGACTCAGGTGAGAGGAGATGATTTTAGGGGCAGGAAAGAGAGAGGGATAGCGAGATGGGGAATGGAAAGAGCGGAGAGTAGAGGGAGGATGGAGATTGAGCAAGTTGGAGTAATTGGGGGTTGGAGAAGAGGGGAGGAGGGGATGTGGGATGAGAGTGGAGGGAGGGAAGATTAAGGGAGAAAGGAAAGACAGAAGTAGAGAGAGGGAGAGGTTAGTGGAAGAGAGAGTGTGGACCATAAATATGTGGTACCACAGTATCTAAGGTAATTTATACTGGTGTTAGGTAAATACACAGTTGTTTGGTATGGTGTACTCCAGTACCCACAAGGCTTTTTGTAAGCTGTCCCATCTCCTTATCAATGCTGGTACACTACAGTGGGTTCAGTGAATGACAGCTGTTTATTAGCACCTCATTGCAAACTAGTAGATCAAGATGTGTGTTGGTGAGTTTAGCTGACCGTAAGTGTTCTTCGCCTGTGTCTACCAGTAGACATGTGGAGACCAGACAGGAGGTCAGGAAAGTGATCGTGGTCGAGAAGGTCCAGGAAGTACAACAAGTCCAGGAAGTGGTGGAAGGTGAGCAAGCAGGAGAATAATTAACAAAACAAATGAATCAATGAAAGTTTCAAGTGTTGTTACCCATAATACACACAATTCATTCATTCATTATTTTTCGGTTTTGCCACAGCGTATTACCCCCACATAAAGAAGTGTGTGAGGGTGATTGTGGTGGAGGAGGTGGTGTCCACTGTAGTTGATGAGAAGGTCCAGGAAATGAACGAACTGAGAGGTCGAGATAGTTCCAGAATCTGGTGAAGAGGTAACACTCTTGCCTCTGGACCACAAATACCCCTGATGATGGGGGTTCAAACCATATATATATGTATATGTATGTCATGGTCTCATACTGTAATAATACCCTTTTGACAGGATTGCATCAGCTGAATGATAACTGATGTAATTTACTCATGTTACCTTATAACTCTCATGTGGACAATTGAATATTATTTCTCGAATGTGTTTTTCTCATTGTTCCATTCATTGCCACCAGGTGACATTATCTCATTTAAATATCTTTGGGTAACCCCATTAAAAGTGAAAATGATTTGAGTAAATTGGAAACAGATTGATACAGTTACATAAGTGACATCATGGAAAATACAATTTGCTTCATCAGCTATTATAAAGGTATTTTAGCTCCATTGTATACACCCAGGACCACAAGCCATGAATGTTCTCTGTTCTCTAAGACAGGTTTAAAGTTCATGTTCTATAGGCCTACGACACTGACGCTACATGATACATTTGGCTGTGGATTAAAGCTAGATGTCAACGCATTTCAGGACACTGATATCATTATTGAGGGTGCGTTGTTGTCCTCTAAAAATCTGAAAAGAATCAACTTTACAGCAGTGTCAGTCGGTGCTGTTTAAGATGAGGGAGGAAGACCATTTTTTTGACAAGCATGGCCTTATTTCTATTATAGCATATTGGATGACTGTCTTTCATATTCCATTCCCCCAGTTCAGTGTTACAATGACTGGTTTAGGCTTCTACATGATGCTCACATTTTCCTTATACCCATCATGAGGTAGCTACAAGATAGTCTATGAATTAATGTTTACAACATAGGTGCAAACAGGTCGAGTGAAAACTTTTGAGGTGACAGACAGTGACACATTCAATACCACCTTGCACACTCTTGCATCTAGCTGATCTAGAGTGTAATCATTAGTCCAAAAGTTGCAAACGACAGTTTCTATTGGCCAAATTCGGGTATGTTTATCCCCGTTTCGTTCCACTTAAGAAAGGTTTTTCAACAGAATCGACAGAATGAATACACCGCTGATCACACGTACAGTTCACTTTCATAGCCACATTACATTCCTTTTCGCATCTACGAGCTTTCCTCCTTTCAACCTTGTTTGTTGACTTAAAATGCACAACACATCAGCTGTCTGTAACCAGGCAAAAACAACAACATTCCAAACCATATCATAACCGCGGAACACTACACATAGCCTACATCGTTGTCACCATATTAGTTAAAGTAACATCATAGCTAATATAACTAATGCGTTAGTAATCAAGCAACAATTATGCAGTACAGACTACAGGCAGTAAGCAGTTTAGCAGTTACACCAGCGGGCCCCAGTGGCAATAAATTAATAAAACCAGAAGCTTACCTTAATTTGGAAGAGTTCCAGTGTTGGATAGCCATAGCCAGCTTTCTAACATAGCATCCCTGTTTGTTTGAGCGAGGTTTTCTAGTAGGCTAAACTAGCTAGCTGCATTTTCTAGCTAAGTACATGCAAGTGAATTTTTTAAATAAATTTTTAGCTCTCTCAGTTAAAAACAGTTTAACTATGGTCTTTCTCTCTCTTTGAGTCAACTACTCACCACATGTTATGCACTGCAGTGCTAGATACGTTTGAAGTCGGAAGTTTACATACACTTAGGTTGAAGTCATTAAAACTCCTTTTACAACCACTCAACAAATTTCTTGTTAACAAACTATAGTTTTGGTAAGTCGGTTAGGACCTCTACTTTGTGTATGACACAAGTAATTTTTTCAACAATTGTTTACAGACAGATTATTTCACTTATAATTCACTGTATCACAATTCCAGTGGGTCAGAAGATTACATACACTAAATTGACTGTGCCTTTAAACAGCTTGGAAAATTCCAGAAAATTATGTCATGGCTTTAGAAGCTTCTGACAGGTTAATTGACATAATTTGAGTCAATTGGAGGTGGACCTGTGGATGTATTTCAAGGCCTACCTTCAAACTCAGTGCCTCTTTTGCTTGACATCATGGGAAAATCAAAAGAAATCAGCCAAGACCTCAGAAAAAACATTGTAACCCTCCACAAGTCTGGTTCATCCTTGGGAGCAATTTCCAAATGCCTGAAGGTACCACTTTCATCTGTACAAACAATAGCATGCAAGTATAAACACCATGGGACCACGCAGCCATCAAACCACTCAGGAAGGAGACGCGTTCTGTCTCCTAGAGATGAATGTACTTTGGTGCGAAAAGTGCAAATCAATCCCAGAACAACAGCAAAGGACCTTGTGGAGATCCTGGAGGAAATAGGTACAAAAGTATCTATATCCACAGTAAAACGAGTCCTAGATCGACACAACCTGAAAGGCTGCTCAGCAAGGAAAATGCCACTGCTCCAAAACCGCCATTAAAAAATCCAGACTACGGTTTGCAACTGCACATGGGGACAAAGATCGTACATTTTCAAGAAATGTCCTCTGGTCTTCTTGTCTGTCCTCTGGTCTGAACAAAAATAGATTTGTTTGGATATAATGAATATTGTTATGTTTGGAGATAAACAGAGAGGCTTGCAAGCTGAAGAACACCATCCCAACCGTGAAGCACGGGGGTGGCAGCATCATGTTGTGGGGGTGCTTTGCTGCAGGAGGGACTGGTGCACTTCCCAAAATAGATGGAATTGAGAGGGAGGAAAATTATGTGGATATATTGAAGCAACATCTCAAGACATGACAGGAAGTTAAGGCTTGGTTGCAAATGAGTCTTCCAAATGGACACTGACCCCAGGCATACTTCCAAAGTTGTGACAAATGGCTTAAGGACAACAAATTCAAGGTATTGGAGTGGGCATCACAAAGCCTTAAAAAGAACACAAAGAACTTAAAACCTTGTGCAAGCAAGGAGGCCCACAAACCTGACTCAGTTACACAAGCTCTGTCAGGAGGAATGGCCCAAAATTCACCCAACTTATTGTGGGAAGCTTGTGGAAGGCTACCTGAAACGTTTGACCCAAGTTAAACAATTTAAAGGCAATGCTACCAAATACTAATTGAGTGTGTCAACTTCTGACCCACTGGGAATGTGATGAAAGAAATAAAAGCTGAAATAAATCATTCTCTAATTATTCTGACATTTCACATTCTTAAAATAAAGTGGTGATCCTAACTAATCTAAGACTGAAAATATTTACTTGGATTAAATGTCAGGAATTGTGAAAAACTGAGTTTAAATGTATTTGGCTAAGGTGTATGTATATTTTCCCGACTTCAACTGTAGCTGTAGCTTATGCTTTCAGTACTAGATTAATTCTCTGATCCTTTGATTGGGTGGACAACATTTCAGTTCATGCTGCAAGATATCTGATAGGTTGGAGGAAGTCCTCTGGAAGTTGTCATAATAACTGTGTAAATCTATGGAAGGGAGTGAGAACCACGAGACTCCTAGGTTCTGTATTGAAGTCAATGTACCCAGAGAAGGATGGAAACTAGCTGTCCTCTGGATACACCATGGTGCTGTTGAGGCTACTGTAGACATAGTTGAGGATACTGTGCTTTAAATTAATTATTTGGTGACGTGAATATATTTAGTATAGTTTTATATTAAATTGACTACATTATATTTTTCTGAAATTCACTGAGGAGGATGGTTTTCCCTTCCTCCGTTGATTGAAACAAAGTGTGTACCGAGAATCAGTCGGTAGAGTTTCACCAGAGAAAGTTTCAGTTACATCTATATATCAGTTTAAACAGCTAAGAGTATGACATAGAGTAGCTCTGGTCCAGAACGTTACGTGCAGCTTGAGCCATCAAGGCTCCCACCGCAGGTAAGGCTCTGGACCAGAGCTAAACATGGAGCAGATACAGTGAAGGCATGTTTGTCATGCAGAGAAATGTTGGGCCTCATTCACCATCATTCAAAACATTTTACAAGTTCTATATAGTAGTAGTAAATGATTAGAGACTTCATCCATAACTGCAATGATTGATTACTTATTCAATTCTGCGTGTTACAACAATCTTTCCTCTCGGTCAGCAGGTGATACATTAGCACAAATCATTATACAGCTAACGTCTGTATGTACCTGGTCCATTACTTCAAGCTTAAGCTAATTTAACAGAATGGGCCCTGGTCAAAAGTAGCATACTATATTGAATAGGGTTTCATTTGTGCCAATGAAGTTTGGTGTCTTCTGGTCCTAGCTATATCTTCCTCATCTGAGCCATCAGCTCATCTAGACTCTGTTCCTTCTCCCCTAACAGGAAAAATGTTTCATGGGCCATGTCCGAATACCCATTCTAGCATTCTAAATAGTAGGCATTTTGAGTATACGAAAATAGAACGTTATACAGTATGTGGAATTTCAGAATTGTAGTAAGCTTTTAAATACCAGGATGTCATACTCATTCAGTGTTTTTTATCTAGTAGAATTTGCTGCATTTTATTGAAGAAAGTAAATGTATTTTGCGACCTACAATGTTTTTGACAACAGCTGATAATCAGAATGGCGGGATCAACACAATTGATCATTGGATGACACCTTCGCAACATGGATGAGCATAGTATGTTAATATTAGTTGCGTATTGCATTAGTTTATACTAAGCAGCACATTCTAAATGGTATGCAGTTTAACTAAGTAGTAGAAAAGCCAGATTTCGGACAAGGCCATTGTTACTTGAAACTACTTAAAGATCTGCCAATTAATTTCCCCGACTCATGGAGTCGAGAGTGGTGAGTCACACTGTAAATCTGAGGACGGCTCAATGTAATGGCTGAAACAGATTGAATGGAAAGGTATCAAGCACATGGTTTCCATATGTTTGATACACTTTCGTTCAATCCATTTCATTCCAGCCATTACCATGAGCTGTCCTCCCCTCACCAGCCTCCACTGATACATGGGGACTTAGCTTTTCTGTGCTCACCGTACAGATACTACAGTATTCTTAAAAGGTGTATTTGGTACTGACCTTCTCAGGGATGGAGTAGGCCACGGTGATATCCTCTGGGAGGTCAGGGACAGGGCCTGAGGCTCCCATGAGCTCCTCATCAGTCACCTCTGAAACCAGCTCAAAACCCAAAAGAGCAACAACATACAGTGCATTCGGAAAGTATTCAGATCCCTTGACTTGTTCCACATTTTGTTACGTTTCAGCTTTATTCTAAAATGGATTACATTTATTTGTCCTCATCAATTTTCATACCATACCCCATAATGACAAAGCGAAAACAGGTTTTTAGAATTGTTTACAAATGTTTTAAGATAAAAAACACATGAACCTTATTTATATAACTCTTCAGAAGCTTTGCTATGAGACTCGAAATTGAACTCCGATGCATCCTTTTTCCATTGGTCATCCTTGAGATGTTTCTACAACTTGATTGGAGTCCACCTGTGGTAAATTCAATTGATTTGACATGATTTGGAAAGGAACAAACCTGTCCATATAAGGTCCCACAGTTGACAGTGCATGTCAGAGCAAAACCCAAGCCATGGGGTCAAATGAATTGTCCGTAGAGCTCCAAGACAGGATTGTGTTGAGACACAGATCTGGGGAATGGTACCAAAAAATGTCTGCAGCATTGAAGGTTCCCAAGAATACAGTGCCCTCCATCATTCTTCAATAGAAGAAGTTTGGAACCACCAAGACACTTCCTAGAGCTGGCCGCCTGGCCAAACTGAGCAATCGGGGGAGAAGGGCCTTGGTCAGAGAAGTGACCAAGAACCCGATGGGTGAACCTACCAGAAGAACAACTCTGCAACACTCCACCAATCAGGCCTTTATGGTAGAGTGGCCAGACAGAAGCCACTCCTCAGTTAAAGGCACATGAAAGCCAGCTTAGATTTTGGCTAAAGGCACCCAAAGACTCTCAGACCATGAGAAACAAGATTCTCTGGTCTGGTGAAACCAAGATTGAACTCTTTAGCCTGAATGGCAAGCGTCACGTCTGGCACCATCCCTACGGTGAAGCATGGTGGTGGCTGCATCATGCTGTGGGGATGTTTTTCGGCAGCAGGGACTGGGAGAGTAGT
The DNA here is from genome assembly GCF_036934945.1 of Oncorhynchus masou masou. NCBI lineage: Eukaryota > Metazoa > Chordata > Actinopteri > Salmoniformes > Salmonidae > Oncorhynchus > Oncorhynchus masou. Next base: position 26,236,169 of record NC_088216.1, read on the forward strand.
CAGCATGGAGGGAAAGAACGGAGCAAAACTGTCTATCCTATCGATCCTCGACTTCGGCGATGTCATTTACAAAATAGCCTCCAACACTCTACTCAGAAAACTGAATGCAGTCTATCACATTGCCATCCGTTGTGTCACCAAAGCCCCATATACCACCCACCACTGCGACCTGTATGCTCTCGTCGACTGGCCCTCGCTACTCCAGGTCATCTATAAGTCTTTGCTAGGTAAAGATCCGCCTTATCTCAGCTCACTGGTCACCATAACAACCACTTGTAGCACGCGCTCCAGCAGGTATATCTCACTGGGCATCCCCAAAGCCAACACCTACTTTGAACGCCTTTCCTTCCAGTTCCCTGCATGTAGATTCTTCTATTCTGTTATTGACTGTACTTTTGTTTATTCCATGTGTAATTCTGTGCTGTTGTTATTTATTGCACTGCTTTGCTTTATCTTGACCAGGTCGCAGTTGTAAATGAGATCTTGTTCTCAACTGGTCTACCTGGTTAAATAAAGGTGAAAAAAATGAACTGAGCAAAGTACAAAGAGAACCTTGATGAAAACCTGCTCCAGAGCGCTCAGCACCTCAGACTGGGGTGAAGGTTCAACAACCCTAAGAACACAAGCAAGACAACACAGGAGTGGCTTTGGGACAAGTCTCTGAATGTCCTTGAGTGACCCAGCCAGAGCCCGGACTTGAATCTGATCGAACATCTCTGGAGAGTCCTGAAAATAGCTGTTCAGCTCCCCATCCAACCTGACAGAGCTTGAGAGGACTTGGGGAAACTCCCCAAATACAGGTGTGCCAAGCTTGTAGCTTCATACCCAAGAAGACTTGAGGCTGTAATCACTGCCAAAGGTGCTTCAACAAATTACTGAGTAAAGGGTCTGAATACTTATGTAAATGTAATATTTCAGTTTTTTATTTTTTATAAATTTGCAAAATATCTACAAACCTGGTTTTGCTTTGTCATTATGGTCTATTGTCTGTCGATTGTTGAGGGGAAAATACTATTTAATCTACTTTACCTGTCAAAAGTTCTGGAACACCTACTCATTCATTGGCTTTTCTTTATTTTGACTTTTTACTACATTGTAGAATAATAGTGAAGATGTCAAAACTATGAAATAACACAAATGGAATCATGTAGTAATAAGCACAAAAGTGTTAAAGAAATCAAAATATATTTTATTTTTGAGATTCTTCAAATAACCACCCTTTACCTTGACAGCCTTGCACACTCTTGGCATTCTCTCAACCAGCTCCACCTGCAATGCTTTTCCAACAGTCTTGAAGGAGTTCCCACATATGCTGAGCACTTGCTGGCTGCTTTTCCTTCACTCTGCGGTCCGACTCATCCCAAACCATCTCAATTTGGTTGATGTCGGGAGACTGTGGAGGCCAGGACATCTGATGCAGCACTCCATCACTCGTCTTCTTCGTAAAATAGCCGTTGCACAGCCTGGAGGTGTGTTAGGTCGTTGTCCTGTTGAAAAACAAATGATAGTCCCACTAAGCCCAACCCAGATGGGATAGCGTATCACTGCAGAATGCTGTGGTAGCCATGCTGGTTAAGTGTGCCTTCAATTCTAAATAAATTACAGACAGTGTCACCAACAAAACACCACCACACCATAATACCTCCTCCTCTATGCTTTAAGATGGGAAATACACATGCGGAGATCATCGGTTTACCCACACCGCGTCTCACAAAGACACGGCAGTTGGAACCAAAAATCTCCAATTTGGACTCCAGACCAAAGGACAAGTTTTCACCGATCTAATGTCCATTGCTCGTGTTTCTTGGACCAAGCAAGTCTCTTCTTCTTATTGATGTCCTTTAGTAGTGGTTTCTTTGCAGCAATTCGATCAGTCTCCTATGAACAATTGATGTAGAGATGCGTCTGTTACTTGAACTCTGTGAAGCATTTATTTGGGATGCATTTTCTGAGGCTGGTAACTCTAATGAACTTATCCTCTGTAGCAGAGGTAACTCTGGGTCTTCCATTCCTCTGGCGGTCCTCATGAGAGCCAGTTTCATCATAGCGCTTGATGGTCTTTGCGACTGCACTTGAAGAAACTTACAAAGTTCTTGACATTTTTTCCTTATTGACATTTCTTAAAGTAATGATGGACTGTCGTTTCTCTTTGCTTATTTGAGCTGTTCTTATCATAGTATGGACTTGGTATTTTACTAAATAGGCCTATCTTCTGTATACCCCCCTTCCATTGTCACAACACAACTGATTGGCTCAAACGCATTAAGAAGGAAAGCCTTTCCACAAATTAACTTTTAACAAGGCACACCTGTTAATTGAAATGTATTCCAGGTGACTACCTCATGAAGCTGGTCGAGGGAATGCAAAGCTGTCATCAAGGCAAAGGGTGGCTATTTAAAGAATCTCAAAAATTAAATATATTTTGATTTGTTTACCGCTTTTTTGCTTACTACATGATTCCATATGTGTTATTTCATGGTTTTGATGTCTTCACCATTATTCTACAATGTAGAAAATCGTAAAAATAAAGAAAAACCCTTGAATGAGTAGATGTTATAAAACTTTTGACCAGTAGTGTATTTTAGAATGAGGCTGTAATGTAACAAAATGTGGAAAAAGTCAAGGGGTCTCCGAATGCACTATACATGGGTATTTCTGGGTATGTGTGAATGACATGAACTCTCATATAGAGATCTACACGGACAGAATACACACAGAGTATTTACTTTTCAAATCAAATTGTATTTGTCTCATGCTTCGCAGACAACAGGCGTAGACTAACAGTGAATGCCTTTCCATAGTATATGTATATATCCCCCCCCCCCAATTTCAAGGTATCCAATTGGTAGTTGCAGTCTTGTCTCATCTCTGCAACTCCCGTACAGACTCAGGAGAGGCAAAGGTCGAGAGCCGTATGTCCTCCAAAACACAACCCTACCAAGCCACACTGCTTCTTGACACAATGCCCACTTAACCCGGAAGCCAGCCGCACCAATGTGTCAGAGGAAACACGGTACACCTGGTGACCGTGTCAGCGTGCACTGTGCCCAGTCCGCCACAGGAGTCGCTTGTGCGCGATGGGACAAGGACATCCCTGCCGGCCAAACCCTTCACTAACCCGGACGATGCTGGGAAAATTGTGTGCCGACCACCTGTCGTCGGCGCCACCACCCATCCCTCTTCCTCCCCTCCTTCTCCACTGTTACTGTAATTTAATTATACCAATGTGTTTTCATTAATTGAATTACCTTCATCTATTTTATGAGAATTTGTAAGATTCTTGTTTGCATAAAATAGACGGAGACCAGTCTTATCAATACTTGGTAACAGAATTTATTCTCGGAGCGCACTGCTACGTTACCACGAGCAACAGTTTATATACAATAACATGACGTCGTTTCATTGCTTAACAGAATCCCCTCCTCTCGACTGGGACAAAGGGAACTTTAAAAGTTCATTCTGACACACAACACAACTGAATTAACTTTTGACCCCTCAACATTATCGATCACCACTTAGCTGACAGTTCTAATTAACAGAACCTAGGAATGCACTCACTGTCTTATCTAAAACACCCCAGAGCTAAGTTTCGTCGGTTCAACCATAGGTTAACTACCTTATCTGTTTACTTAATCCACAACCCATTTCTTTCTTCCTAGTTGGAATGGTGTTCATTAACTTTAATTACTCCTTGTCCGTGTCACACAATCCCTTCTTATGAACTCATATTGTTAGTCAGATATAATAAAAGAGTATAAGTTTACTTAGTTACAGGTCCATTTAAAATGATTTGTTCAGTCATTTAATTATAATTTTCCTAACATCCACCAGGTAAGATCTGCGAGTCCCACACACACACATATTCATTGGTTGCACTTTATTTTACAGTCCGGTTTCACATTTTATTTGATGTTTGTTTTATTTAACCAGGAAGGCCGTTAAGATATTTTTTTAGAGGGAGACCTGGCCAAGAAAGCAGCATACAGTCAAGAGCATAAAGTGACATGTTTTTTTGTCTGCGATTTACTAAGAGCGTATTTATGGTGACAATGAATACTTCCTGGAAGTTTCATCAAAGACGTCAAAATAATAGGTAACCTGGTACTAAATGGTGTTCGAAATGAATTCAAAGGAACATAAGTAATTACCAGGAAGTGGACTGTTGAAGGTCGACTGACCTAAAGCTCAGCTACCATTAAAATAAATTTGCAGACTTTTCCCTGTTTCTCCAGTTTTGCATTTTGCCTCCAGCACTATCACTAATCGGTTTTGTGTGTACGGTAGATTCTGCCTATTATCCCCAGGTAGTGAACCGTAAAATAACGTGAAATCCATTATTTTTCATTAATTGTCCATTGAATTAATTAATTAAACCAAAGCCCAATATTAGTAATAACTTGAAAAGGTATTTACAAAATGACTACAAAAGCCTCAAAACAATAGCAGCTTTGCTGTGCTCCCGCACATTGACTCTGTACCGGTACCCCCTGTACGTAGCCCGGCTATTGTTATTTTCTGCTGCTCTTTAATAATTTGTTATTCTTATCTCTTATTCTTATTTTTTGGGGGGTATTTTCTTATATCTGCATTGTTCGTTAAGGGCTTGTAAGTAAGTTTTTCACTGTAAGGTCTACACCTGTTGTATTCGGTGCATGTGACAAATAACATTTGATTTGATTACAGAATGGTAGAGAGATTGATACACTGACTTTACTTCCTGGACGTTTGTGACATTATTGACATTCACTGAGTTATATTACTCTGCTCTTTACTCAAAAGTCCTCATTTAGCACTCGTAGTACTGTGTGTTTACTTGGAATCACACAACATCACCTGCTGCAAGTCATTGTAAAATAATGCTTTACTTCGAAATGCTGTCAATTATGTCAGTCATTGTCAACTTGTGCATTTAGTCAAATCTCACCAAAAGCATTCAGGTAGTCTACCATGCTGTATCAAATCAAATGTATTTATAAAGCCCTTCGTACATCAGCTGATATCTCAAAGTGCTGTACAGAAACCCATCCTAAAACCCCAAACAGCAAGCAATGCAGGTGTAGAAGCATGTCAAAGACAACAGAAAGTGACTGAAAAAGGTCTTCTTTTGTAGAATTGTCCGTCTCTCCCTCACTGTCGTAGTTATAGTGGATAGTTCAGAGTGACATTCATTCATGTTGTAGAATGGATGTTTCGGCGGTTGTCGTTCTTCGCATTCAATGATACCGAATTCCTAGCTGCAGACTAGTAATTAATATCAAAGACTTGTTCTTATTCTGTCGGTATCGATAGTCTAAGAGTTTAACCACGTGGTATGGTTAAAAGATTCAGCAATGGTCTGCAACCATTGTCCTCCCGTGATTGAGAGAAACATGGTCCACTTGAGGAATTCTCAAGATTTGGGGTTTTATTCAGAATTGCAGAAAAGGGGCTGTCCCAGGATGCCTGACCCTAACTGGGCTCATGGGCGGTCCTCTGATTTAGTTCAACTCAAAAGGGAATTGGAGTTTCCTTCATTAAACAATCCAAAATCATATTACACAATTTTACAAACAGTATCATACTCACTCATTCATCTTATACAACATGCTGTACCCAAATAGGGCAACGTCATGACACTTGAATTCACATGCACTGAATTCTTCATTGCTGCGACTTGCTTGCTTGCTAGTTGAGATTTCTGATCGCGTTAGGCTGCGTTTCATTTTATTTTTTATGTCAGTTTGAATGCGGACGAAACACCAATGTCTGCAGTTTTCGGTTTGGCTATTTGTTTCAAGTGTATTCGTCTATAAATAAAAATCTTTGTCAAACTTTGTCATCTCTCCCATGTCTTATTTGACTAGTAGTTGTTCTGTTTATTGCTTGCCTACATTTTACCCCCTCCTCTGTTTAATTTAACACACATTTATTAATTGTGGTTGCCTGTCCTGACGTGAAGTTTGTTCTATAGAAAGTATTTGACTCTGATGTGGGCCACAGAAAGTATTTGACTCTAGCCATATAGGAAATTCCCGCCCCCCTTTCTATCTTGGGACTGCAAGGCCTGGCACACTTTAGAATAATTTTGGTATCTCATGTTGACCAGTAGTGTGTACCACAGAAAGTATTTGACTCTAGCCACAAAATTAAGGAAATTAAGAATGAAATATTTAAAAATATATATATTTAACCAGGTTGGCTAGTTGAGAACAAGTTCTCATTTGCAACTGCGACCTGGCCAAGATAAAGCAAAGCAATTTGACACATACAACATCACAGATTTACACATGGAATAAACAAACATACAATCAATAATACAGTAGAAAAATCTATATACAGCATGTGCAAATGAGGTAGGATAAGAGAGGTAAGGCAATAAATAGGCCATTGTGGCAAAGTAATTACAATATAGCAATTAAACATTGGAATGGTAGGATGTGCAGAAGATGAATATGCAAGCAGAGATACCGGGGTGCAAGGGAGGGTATGTTTGGCAGCATGAGTGAATGATGCTTTGTTGCGAAATAGGAAGCCGATTCTAGATTTTATTTTGGATTGGACATGTTTAATGTGAGTCTTGAAGAAGAGTTTACAGTCTAACCAGACACCTAGGTATTTGTAGTTGTCCACATATTCTAAGTCAGAACCATCCAGAGTAGTGATGCTGGACGGGCGGGCAGGTGCCGGCAGCGATCAGTTGAAGAGCATGCATTTAGTTTTACTTACATTTAAGAGCAGTTGGAAGCCACGGAAGGAGAGTTGTATGGCATTGACGCTCATCTGGAGGTTAGTTAACACAGTGTCCAAAAAAGGGCCAAAGGTATACAGAATGGTGTCGTCTGCGTAGAGATGAGAGCGACATCATTGATGTATACAGAGAAGAGAGTCGGCCCGAGAATTGAACCCTGTGGCACCCCCATAGAGACTGCCAGAGGCCCGGACACCAGGCCCTCCGATTTGACACACTGATCTCTATTAGTTGGAAGTAGTTGGTGAACCAGGCGAGGCAATCATTTGAGAAACCAAGGCTGTTGAGTCTGCCAATAAGAATGTTGTGATTGACAGAGTCGAAAGCCTTGGTCAGGTCGATGAATACGGCTGCACAGTAATGTCTCTTATTGATGGCGGTTATGATATCGTTTAGGACCTTGAGCGTGGCTGAGCTGCACCCATGACCAGCTCTTAAACCAGATTGCATAGCGGAGAAGGTACGGTGGGATTCTAAATGGTTGGTAATCTGTTAACTTGGCTTTCAAAGACCTTAGAAAGGCAGGGTAGAATAGATATAGGTCTGTAACAGTTTGGGTCAAGATAGTCTCCCCCTTTGAAGAGAGAGATGACCGCGGCAGCTTTCCAATCTATGGGAATCTCAGATGATACCAAAGAGAGATTGAACAGGCTAGTAATAGGGGTTGCAACAATTTCAGCAGATCATTTTAGAATGAGAGGGTCCAGAATGTCTTGCCCGGCTGATTTATAGGGGTCCAGATTTTGCAGCTCTTTCAGAACATCAGCTATCTGGATTTTGGTGAAGGAGAAGTGGGGAAGGTTTGGGCGAGTTGCTGTGGGGTGCACAGGGCTGTTGACTGGAGTAGGGGTAGCCAGGTGGAAAGCATGGCCAGCCGTAGAAAGATGCTTATTGAAATTCTCAATTATTGTGGATTTATCGATGGTAACAGTGTTTCCTAGCCTCAGTGCAGTGGGCAGCTGGGAGGAGGTGCTCTTATTCTCCATAGACTTTACAGTGTCCAATAACTTTTTTACTACAGGATGCAAATTTCTGCTTGAAAAAGCTAGCCTTAGCTTTCCTAACTGCCTGTGTATATTTGTTCCTAACTTCCCTGAAAAGTTGCATATCACGGGGCTGTTCGATGCTAATGCAAACGCCACAGGATGTTTTTGTGCTGGTCAAGGGCAGTCAGGTCTGGAGAGAACCAAGGACTATAATTTGTTCCTAGTTAATTTTTTTTTTGAGTGGGGCATGCTTTTTTAAGATGGTGAGGAAGGCACTTTTAAAGAATAACCAGGCATCCTCTACTGCCGGGATGAGGTCAATATCCTTCCAGGATACCCGGACCAGGTCAGTTAGAATGGCCTGCTCGCTTAAGTGTTTTAGGGAGCGTTTGACACTGATGAGGGGTGGTTGTTTGACCGCAAACCCATTACAGATGCAGGCAATGAGACAGTGATCGCTGAGATCTTGGTTGAAAACAGCATAGGTGTATTTGGAGGGTAAGTTGGTTAGAAGGATATCTATGTGGGTGACCGTGTTTACGGAGTTGCGTTTCTACCTGGTGGGTTCATTGATAATGTGTGTGAGATTGACTGCATCAAGCTTAGATTGTAGGATGGCCGGGGCGTTAAGCATGTCACAGTTTAGGTCACCAAGCAGCACGAGCTCTGAAGATAGATGGGGGGCTATCAATTCACATATGGTGTCCAGGGCACAGCTGGGGGCAGAGGGTGGTCTATAGCAAGCGGCAACAGTGAGAAACTTGGATTTCGGCAAGGCTATTTTCTTGCTGCTTCTATCTTGGGACTACAAGGCCTGGCACACTTCAGAATCATTTTGGTGACCTATCATGCCCTATGATGCGTGCCACAGGAAGTATTAGACTTAGTATTAGTATTAGAATGCCTGCCCATTCTCAGATGTTAGATAATCCGAGATGATCACATGTCATTCCAGCCCTTGTCAGCTCCAGATTTGACTACTTCAACTCACACCCTGCTGGAATCCCTGCATTCTCAGATTCCCCTTTGTTATTAATCTCTATACTGTAATCAAGTGTTTCAAAATGCTAGACTTTTATTAACATATATGTTCAGATCATTCCTGAGAGAGAAGGGGTGTATTATCAGATGGTCATGTGGTACCCTTCCTCACCCATGGCAACAAGATGTTACTTCTTGTGGGGTATTTGCCTTGAAAGTAAGGATGAGAGTATAAGTAATGTACAATTAACCTACTGAAAGTATACTGACTAAAAGGCCAAACAGAACAGTCAAATTATATTATAGCTGCGCCGTTTTATACTTCGAATTAGATTCTTAAGTGTAACATAATTTAGTTGGGGATAACTGAAATGGCAATAAAAAATAATTCCCCAGTTTGCTGAATGTGTTCTGAAGGAGGAGTTAGTTGTCTTTTCAAATACGGACAAAGATGTTAATTAACATCATGAGAGAAGAAATAGCAGTCACTCTCCTTCTAATTTAATATAATTGTAGATAAAAAACATTTAATATGAATGTTTCAAGGTTATCTTTGATCCAACTTCTGACTAGATGGCCACTAAAACACGTGTATATAAATAATTCCGTTACAAGAAACCTATACTATTCCCTTGTTCCCTGTGTGCTCAGAAAAATACATGTAAAGATGTATAGACTACTTGACATTATGTTTTGCTCGATGACCTGAGCCAACTATGCCACTTCTGGAGGGAGGTGGACAATAATGAGGAAGATACTAGCAAGGTAATTGCTTGTTCACTTCTCAAGGCACACTTTTAGGAGTACGAATTTCTATAAGCAGTAATATTTCTAGAGGCAGCATTATCCTCTTTGTCTGAAAATGAAATAATTGTAATTCAAGAAAATGTATTTAATGTTTTAAATATATGAACATTTTTCATCATACATTTCAGGTTGGTTGGGACCGCTGCCCACGATGGTTCCACCAGTCCTGTATGAAGACCGTCACATCATTGGAGGATTATGTCTGCGCTGCCTGTCAGGACTAGGTTAGGCTTGAGTTCCAGGCGACGGTATCACCTGGAAAACTTTCCATTAAAAGTGGACTAAATGTTCAGTCGAGCTGTTACAGTTTTCCAATATTTGTTTATATTATTTATTGCCTTGTTATATTTGATTTATTGTCATTTTATATCTTATTATGCAAAGATCGAATTTGGGAGGGGGGGGGGGGAGGGGGCTTTCGCAGCAAAGAAAATAGCCATGCCGAAATCCCCCATCCCCCTTCTAATTTCCTTCATTTTGTGGCTGGCAAGGGAAGCACAACACAAGTTTCCCTGGACACATTAAGCCTTGTCCTAGACTAGAAAGAATACTTCATGTAGATTCTGTGTCCGGGAAACCAACCCATATCCTAAATGGAAACCCGCCCATTGTCCTAAATGAAATTAAGAAATGTCTGTAGACATACATACTGCAAACATGTTTATTATGACACTTGGGTTAAAAGCAAAACTCATGACATATTCCAATTAAAATGTACAATATACTTCAAATAGGAATGGATTCCTGAGTAACTGAAGATGTGGTACATCTCTACTCTGCACTCCGCCGTCCAAAGTCTACCCATCCTTGGTAGTCCCAGTCCGGACACTCGTTCATCATCTCTGCGAACAATACAAACCTACATGAACCAAACAGAAAAGTTAATTGTGGATTTAAAGTGCTCAAGCGAACAACGATGCACTTCAAATGTGCCACAGTAGATGTTGGCATCTCTCTTTCTCTCTCACACATGTACTTGACTCGACACCACCACTTACCTGAGATGGCCTGCATGATTTGCTTGGACATGAACTCGCGCTGGTCCTCCGACAGGTGCGACATCCTCTCCATCCGTGCTATGCTCGTTTGAGGGTCTTGCGCCCGCTTAGCGATGTTCTCCGCAACATTCCTCACTGCCTCCCTCCTGGCCAGTAGCTGTGGCAGTATCCCACCCTGTTTGGTGTTGCCATCCGACTTGGATACGGGTGATGTCAAACCAACCCTCACTAGCGCTGCCATGAGGACGCACACCAACAATCCACTCATTGCCATGCCTAGACGCAGAATAAGAGTTTTCTTACAATAAAGCTTTAGATTGTTAGAAGTAGGGAATGCAAAAAGCTATTTTTTTGTGTGAAAATGACAGTGGCAATTACCTTAAAAGAGAGGTGATCGTACGTAACAGTCTGTACTAAATGAAGTCAGCAAGTGCGAATGATATCGCCAGCTCTCTATGTCAGGTCTTTTATACACAAAGGTCTATGTAGCCAATATGGTAAAAGAGCAATATCTGATAACAATGTCCAAGATGGATCCCTTGATTGATTGAAAAAGACGATGGAAACTCCATGCATAATGGATGCTCGGTGCCAGAATGGGGCGCATCAATATTCTAATCGTTCACCTGGAAATGAGAGACAATAAAGTATAACTCAGATATTCAATAGTGGTTGTTGTTACAGAAGTCTACAACCCTGTCATAACACCTGTATCCAAGGCCAAGGTCTACCAACTCTAACTTCCACTTGCATTGACATGCATGGAAAACCATGAATCGATCATTAAATATGCCATGAAAAAAGGGCAAGTTGTCCATCACTTAGAAACACATTTGAAACACAAAGGCACCATATCATTACTGTGGTTATTAATATAGACCTAGTTATAAAACTATTATGACAGCGATATCGTTATGGCGTAACCTAAACGACGGATGAGGAAGGGTTTTAAGTGGACAGTGTGTGATGACGTACATCCAACACTCTTATCTGGACTAAAGAGGGCATCATTGACTGGAACCAACATTAGAGTTGTTTACCTATAGATTTTCTAAATAGTCAAGGAAATATCTTCTGTGTGTAAGATAGTCTTTAAAAGCAGTAAAAACATTTTAATTCAATTCATATGGATATGATATCCATTTAGAATGTTGTCAATGAAGCTTGTTAATATATATATATACTTTTTTTAACACTGGAATTGTTGTCAGGATACCACGGCCAAAGTGATATGCTGTTATGGAAATAGGAAACAAGTGATAATGGTTTAACATGGACCTGATGTCTCTTTACATTGTGCACTTCACAAGAATATAAAGTGTCAACTAATGTACTGTATATAGAAAAACTGGAAGCCAGTCTGTCAGTTTCTGGCACTCCAAGGATGATAAGAATGTATAGGAGGCTCTTTCTTATGAAGACTGGAGGTGTGTGTGTGGTAACTGGGATAATTAAGGTATGTTTGAGATGTGGAAGAGAGTGTTATGGAGAAACTGATCATTAAAGGGAAATGAAAAGTATAATTACATTTTTAAACAGCACAAAGATTGTTGAAGTCCTAGATTAGAAATAAACTGATTTTGTTAGGGTCCTCCCACCTCCAGATCTCTAAATTGTGCTCTGTCCCTCTTTTTTACTGCTGTAACTTCCAGTAAAGGAGGTATACCACTCCCCTCCAAACTTTCCTTATCATAATATCACAGACACACAGGCTTTCCAGCTTACATTTGGAAGGAATTGAACGTAGGCCAAAGACAGAGGACTCACCCTTTCGCTTTTGTTACCGTCTTACGCTAATCAAGGCAGAACATAAATAGCTCTACCTGTGATAATAGAACCAAAGAAAACATTAGAAATATAGCAAAAGGCCTGCCAAGTGATTAGGCACGCGATGGTGTCTTGGTTTCCCAGACATTACTTGGATATACCTTCTGACACACAATGCCAAAGAATAATCAAGTCAAACACTCCCTTTTAACCTTTAGGGTCACCAGAGAATACATAGAGGCCATGAAGTTAAGTGTTTGTTTAATATACAGTCTATTGGCTGAATGAGGGGGCTTTGGGGTTTCAATAGGTGGTGGTTTGAGGATAGTGACAGTGAAGTCTTGATGGGGATGAGCTTACCTAGCGAGGCATGAGGATCATTCATCACGTCGTCTTGTGGGTTCACCGTGTATGAACGATTTGACCTTTTGAGAGGTAAAAAATGTCAAATGTCAGTATTCACACCCCTTGACTTTTTAACACATTTTGCGTCACATCCTGGATTTAAAATTGCTACAATTAAAATGTTGTGTCACTGGCCTACACAAAATACCCCATAATGTGAAAGTGGAATTATGTTTTTATTATTTCATTAAAAGTGAAAAGCTTAAATGTCTTGAGTCAATAGGTATGCAGGTCCTTTGTTATGGCAAGCCTAAATAAGTCCAGGAGTAAATAATTGCTTAACAAGTCACATAATAAGTTGCATGGACTCACCCTGTGTACAATAATAGTATTCAATATCATTTTTGAATGACTACCTCATCTCTGTACCAGACACATACAATTATCTGTAAGGGCCCTCTGTCAAGCAGTGAATTTCAAACACAAATTCAGCCACGGAGACCAGGGAGTTTTCCAATGCCTCGCATAGAGGGGCACCTATTGGTAGATGGGTACATTTAAAAAAAAGCAGACATTGAGTGTCCCTTTGAGCATGGTGAAGCTATTAATTATACTTTGGATGGTGTATCAATACACCCAGACACTACAAAGATACAGACATCCTTTCTACCTCAGTTGCCAGGAGAGGAAGGAATCTACGCAGGGATTTAACCATGAGGCCAGTGGTGAGTTAAAAACAGTTACAGAGCTTAATTTTAGCAATAGCAGAAAAGTGAGGATGGATCAACAACATTGCAGTTACTCCACAACATTATCCTAAATGACAGAGTGAAAAGAAGGAACCCTGTACATAATAAAAGTATTCCAAAACATGCATCCTGTTTGCAATAAGGCACTAACATAAAACTGCAAAAAATGTATCAAAGAAATTGTCCTAAAAACAAAGCATTATGTTTGGGGCAAATCCAACACATCACTGATTACCACTCTTCATATTTTAAAACATGGTGGTGGCTGCATCATGTTATGGGTATGCTTGTCATCGGATAAAAAGAAACTGAATAGAGCTAAGCACAGGCAAAACCCTAGAGTAAAGGCTTGTTCTGTCTGCTTTCCAACAGACACTGGGAGACAACTTCGCCTTTCAGCAGGACAATAACCTAACACGGAACCAAACCGGCTGGCTGCGCGCGTGCGCCATCGTGCATAAATGTATTTTGTCCCCCCACACCAAATGCGATCATGACACGCAGGTTAAAATATTAAAACAAACTCTGAACCAATTATATTAATTTGGGGACAGGTTGAAAACATTAAACATTTATGGCAATTTAGCTAGCTAGCTTGCACTTGCTAGCTAATTTGTCCTGGGATATAAACATTGAGTTGTTATTTTACCTGAAATGCACCAGATCCTCTACTCTGCCAATTAATCTACACATAAAACGGTCAACCGAATCGTTTCATGTCATCTCTTCTCCTTCCAGGCTTTTTCTTCTCTTGACTTTATATTGCGATTGGCAACTTTCATAAATTTGGTGCATTACCGCCACTGACCTTGTTCGTTTTACAGTCACCCACGTGGGTATAACCAATGAGGAGATGGCACGTGGGTACTTGCTTCTATAAACCAAGGAGGAGATGGGAGAGGCAGGACTTGCAACGCGATCTGCGTCACAAATAGAACTGACTTCTATTTTAGCCCTTGGCAACACAAATGCTTGTTGGCGCGCGCAAGCAGTGTGGGTGCAATAATTGAATAATGTATATTTCTAAATGTATTTTTGCAATGCTCATGCACGCGATGCGAGAGGTGTAGTCAGCCTGTAAAACACAAAGCCAAATATATACTGGAGTTGCTTTCCAAGACGACATTGAATGTTCCTGAGTGGCCTAGTTACAATTTTTTTAAACTTAAATCGGCTTGAAAATCTATGGCAAGACTTGAAAATGGCTGTCTAGCACTGATCAGCAACCAACTTGACAGAGCTTGAAGAATTTAAAAAATAATAATGTGCAAATATTTTACAGCTCTTAGAGACTCTTAGACCCAGAAAGACTCACAGCTGTAATCGCTGCCAAAGGTGATTCTAACATGTACTGACCCAGTGGTGTGAAAACAAGTTTTCCCTTTGTCATTATGGGGTATTGTGCATTTTTTAAATTCAATTTTGAATTCAGTCTGTGACACAAACACATGTGGAATAAGTGAAGGGGTGTGAATACTTTCTGAAGGCATATCCGTGTGTTATTTATCACTGATGATATTTGTTAATGTGAAAAGGCCCTGGGGATATGTCTGTTCATGCTCTGACAAGGTAGAACTCATTCATCATCATTACATGGAAGAGGCATAGCTCAATTCAGTCTAACCTGTCTTGCAGTGCTTACACAGCAGCTCATTTCCCCCGAATTCAAATAAAATCAGAATGGTTTTCACAACTGTAACAATCCAACTACAGACTCCTCTAACAGGTTGATGCTTGATGGTTTTCAGAAATAGTGTGTGAGCTTGGACACATTTGATTAAACTAAGACAGTGTGTAAACATACTGTACAGGTTTGACTGAAAACCAGCCTCAGTATGTAGCAAAGTAAAGATCCAGCTGGCCATCAGTAGACATAATTTGATTTGATCATGGAGATGTATTTGAAAAGTTTATTTCCAAAACGCTATATCCACAAATTGTTCAGTGTTTTTTTTCATCAGAAATGATTGCTTATGGTACCTTCGTGTGCTTTTAAAATATTAATGTTCTCAGATTGTTCATTCCTAGATTTGAGATTATAAAAATGTTTTTTTTTGTTGCAAAATGTTTAAAAAAAAACATTGTTTAGTTTGAATGGAATGTTTGTATCCTGTATATTTGACAGTGATATCCCAGTTAGCAAATGTGTTTCCTTGGAAGTTGTGGGAATGTATGTTTTTGGTTTCCCATTGGTTCTGGGAACAAAGCCATACATTTCCTGACCATTAAAACTGACCGTTTTTTAAACGAAAGGGAACTATTCTCCTATTTTGGGAACATACATTTTTAAGTTGCAGGGAGGTTCTGAGAACGTTTTACTATGGTTCCCTGAATGTTTTTCTGAGGGGTTTTATTAATGTTCTGAGAACGTAAACTCTTGGTTATTTGAAGGCAATGAAATAACGTTCTGAGAACATGTATGTTTCAATAAGACATTATCTGAGGACAGCGCCCCGCTTACAAAAGCATGAAAAACATATTTCAACCAGGCAGGTGCTCCACGAAAGAAAGAAATAGCGATATAATAAATGCCTTACCTTTGATGATCTTATTCTGTTGGCACTCCAAAAGGTCCCAGATACATCACAAATGGTCCTTTTGTTCAATAATGTCCTTCTTTATATCCATAAAAACTCAGTTTAGCTGGCGCGCTTCTGTCAATAATCCACCCAGTTTCCCTCCATCAAAATGCATACAAAATGAATCCCAAACGTTACTAATAAACTTTTCCAAACAAGTCAAACAACGTTTGTAATCAAACCTTAGGTACCCTAATACGTAAATAAATGATACAATTTAAGACAGAATCGTTATTGTCTTTACTGGAGAAAAATACCAAAGAACGCGCTCTCTTCCATGCACTTGGAAACACTACAGCCAAAATGGGAGCTACCTAGATAAACAACAATTTCTGGCGAATTTTTCCAGAAACCAGCCTGAAACTCTTTCTAAAAACTGTTGACATCTAGTGGAAGCCCTAGGAACTGCAATCTGGGAGGATTTTGCCTTATAATAAAAGTGATGGCCATTGAAAACAGTGGTAGGCTGACATTTATTTATTTGGGGATTGTTTATCCTCGGGGTTTCGCCTGCCATGTTATACTCACAGACATAATTTTAACAATTTTAGAAACTTTAGAGTGTTTTCTATCCAAATCTACCAATTATAGGCATATCCTAGCTTCTGGGCCTGAGTAACAGGCAGTTTACTTTGGGCACGCTTCTCATCTGGATGTGAAAATACTGCCCCTACCCAAGAGAGGTTAAATTACAGTGCTAGTTCAGTTGTTTCCAACTAAAAGCAAAGATAGACATTTACTTACTTAGGCATTAATCGTGCAAACTGTCACATTGATCTGTTTCACCTGTCTTGTGCTTGTCTCCAAGCCCCTACCATTTTCCCCATTAGCCCCCGTACATTTATACCTGTGTTTTCTGTTTGTCTGTTGCCATATTGTCTTGTCTCGTCAAGCCTACCAGCGTGTTTTTCCCGTACACCTGTTCTCTCTGGTCCCTGTTTTCTTGTTCTTCCGGTTTTGACCATTTTGCCTGCCATGACCCTGCCTGTACCTTTGTGATACTGCCCTGGATTGCTGACCTCTGCCTGCCCTGAGCCCGCCCTTCTGTACCTTACTGACTCTGCCCTGGATTGCCGACTTCTGCTTGCCCTTGACATGTAATTTGCCTGCCCCTGTTTTGTAAATAAACATCTGTGATTTGAACTGTCTGCATCTGGGTCTGACCCAGCAGACTCAGACCAGCTCTGCAACGCAGTCTCCTTCAAAGGAGCCACCATTGGGAGAAACGAGGATATACTTCCAGGTCTTATGGAAGGATTCCAGAACTTGGCGGAACGCCATGACCATGCCTTGAATGTTCTCTGCTGAGAGTGTCTGGAACCCGGAATCCCTGTTTGACAAGTTCCTTCAAGGATTATCGGAGAAAGTTATACAAGCACCCAGCCCGGGAGCTGCCTACAGATCTCGATTTGCTCATTGCCTTGACCATCAGGACCGATGGCCGTCTATGGGAATGTACAAGGGAGAGGAGGTCTGCTTCCGGTCCCACTTGCTCACCCAAGGATCCCAATCCCAGAAGTCAACCGGGGCCTAAGTTCCAGAGAGAATCAGAGGTTACCCGAGTTGCCCGGAGAGTTTCCTAAGTCTGCCATCCTCCGGGTTTCACCCCCAGTCTAACGGCCAGTTGGAGTGAGCCAATCAGGACCTGGAGACGACTCTTCGTTTCCTCGTCCCCGCCAACCCCACCACCTTGAGCCAGCAACTATATGGGTGGAATACGCCCGCAACACCCTCCCCTGCTCAGCCACTAGTCTTTCACATTTCGAGTGTTAATTGGGTTATCAGCCCCCTGCTCTTCCCTGAGCAAGAGGGAAGAGGTCAGCATACCCTCGGCCCAGATGTTTGTCCGCCTCTGTCACCATACCTGGAAGAGAGCCCGGTCTTCTCAAGGCCACCTCCAGGTATTGATGACAGGCGGACCACCACCGGACCCCCGACTCCCCATTATTGTCTCGGGCAGAGGATATGGTTGTCCACTTGGGATCTGCCACTCCAGGTGGAGTCCTGCAAACGTTCACCCCATTTTATAGGCCCCTGCCCCATCTCTGCTGTTCTGTCTCGTCAAGACTACCAGCGTGTTTTTCCTGTACTCCTGTTCTCTCTAGTCCCTGTTTTGACCATTCTGCCTGCCTTTACCCTGAGTCTGCCTGTTGGTCCGTACCTTACTGACTCTGCCCTGGATTACTGACCTCTGCCTGCCCTTGACCTGTCGTTTGCCTGCCCCCTGCTTTGTAAATAAACATTTGTGATTCAAACTGACTGCATCTGGGTCTTATCCTGAGTCCTGATACGAACATGTATTTGTTATTGTGGTATGGCATCTGTGAGATTCAAACCTATGATCTTCTGATGTATCCATGGAATTAGTCCACTGCGCCACCAGGATGGAGTTAGCATGCCATGTTTTTTTTACTCATACATAGCTGTTAATTTTAGTTTATTCAAACGGATCCTATTTCAAAGGAAACAAGCACTCATTAAGATCAGGTGTGGCCAATTAGTGGGCAGGACAACACACCTTAACACACTTAACAGGATAGAGGATGAGAAAGTTTTGTTGATGCCAAGAACGGAATATATGTTTTTAAATAACATTCTTAGAACGTTCTTAGAGCGTTACTCATGTTTTCTTGTAGATTTTAGGGAAAGTTTTCTTAATGTTCTGAGAACATGACTTTAAATAGAACCACAAGGAAACCTGCAGAAAACGTTATGCTGAAGAATTGAAGTTGTTTCCTAACGTTCTCTGAACAGTCTGCAAACATGACTTTAAATAGAAAACGTTACGCTGAAGTACTTAAAGTCCAACTGAAGAACGTTGTTTCTTAATATTCTCTGAACAATCTGAGAACATAACTTTAAATAGAACCACAAGGAAACCTGTAGGAAATGTTATGGCAGCGTTCCCAAACTATGGGTTGCCTGATTAAAAAAAATGGAGAGAGAAACTCTAAAATAAAATAAAAAGATTGCGCTTGGTTCATAGAAACCGGGGTTACGTCAATAAACTATTGTACAGTAGCCGCAAGTGTGAAATGTGACTATCTTTTGAATGGTTTAAGCTCCAAAATATTATGACCCCATCACTGAAAGACAAGACTCTCAGGAACACATACATGGTTTTATGTTTCCCTCTGTCGTGTCTTTGGCTATGCCGGATCAAGTGATATGACATGCTATTCTATAAAATTATTTATCTCTAATTATTATTACCTGATTAAGCTAATCAGGTAAATAATTAACTAGAAAGCCGGGGGACCACAAAATAATGTTTATAGAGCTGTTATCTTCTGAATAAACTCTTAAAGACCTAGTAATCTTTTATCTCAATAGCAGTCAATATTTAATAGGCACTTTATTTAGTCTCATCTGAAAGTTGCAAATTCTTGGTTATCTTCACGAACCCTGGATAACAAGTTGAACCAGCAATACAAAATTTGGTTTAATTATTAATTTACTAAATACCTAAATAATCACACAGAATTACATATACACAGAATGTATCATACATTGATTACAAATTATGTCAGAGAGGAAAACGTCCCTAGTGGACGAAACAGATATGACGGCTGGTTACACAAAAAGAGGGGGTTAGGTTTGAGTGAAAGAGCGGGAAGACTGAGTAACAAAGGGAGTAGCTATGCTATCGTAAATACAGAATCTTATGCATTGTAAATAACCCCCCATTTGAAAAAGGAAAATGCAATAAATATTTACTCTGAGCTGCGCTTCGATCGGTTGGTCGTAGATGGGAGGCCGGGTTGTCCAGCATGGATCTCTGGTCCTCTGAAGACTGTCTAGTGGTGAACTGGAGCGTGGTAGAATGGATACTCTGTCCGTCCTTTCCAAACCCACATTTACAGCAACGGCTGCTAACTCAACGGCTAGGAGGTATCCCTTCTGGAGTGAATAAAAGTTCAAAGTTCATCAATGATGATGTTCTTTTCTACACAGAAGATCATGAAAAATTATTGACTAATGATCTTCTAAACTTTCCAATACCTTTCTGATGTGTTCAATCACTTCAAACCATACTTCCTTCAGATTGAAATACTGCCCAAAGTATTGTCAGACTTATTTGTAATAGACTGTCATAGCCTCAATTAAAAAAGTAAACATTGACCGCTGATTACATCACTTTTTTTTTTTTTACATGGTGGGGTCGCAAACATTTTTTTGATATCAAAATGAGGTCATGGGCCAAAACAAGTTTGGGAAGCCCTGCTTTATGAGAAGGTTGTATGCAAAATAGCCACAGGACAACCACACTCTCACCAAGCTCTAAGAAACGTGGTTCTCAGAACGCTTTGTGCTAGATGGGATCTGGTTGTCTCACCTAGCTAGTTAGAAATTAATGCACTTTCTGTAAATCGCTCTGGATTAGACCATCTGTCATGCCTAAAATGTAAAATGTAAACATTCTACATACAGATACTGACTATAGTGAATATTATTTTTGTAAAACATTTTTAAATATTGATGTCACAAATGTATAATTTGTACATTTCTTTCTATTTAAAAAAAATTGGTTACATTTGACTGTGAAAACTAACAGTAGTAACAAACACATGTATGAACATGTATTGAATAACCTCATTGGATAGTGAAAAAACACACCAATCTCTTTCATAATGTCTTTAAACAGTAAATGCTAATTGACCAACATTTCTGAAAATGGATATAGAGCGTTTTGGAATGAAACTTACTCAGGCTGTTATGTAGTTGTTTTGCATTTGTCCCTTGAACAAAACACAAACCAACATCTGAGAGCAAGTACTGAGTAGGCAAAATGGAATGTGAGGAATTATGAGGTTTATTCATATTTCAAACAAGGATATAGTTACTGAACAGGACATCTTTGAAGTCAGAAAGAAAGAATGAGAAAATCTTCAAAGTGACTTATACTCAAAATAGTAAGAATACCTGATACACATCTTTGACAATGATTGAACACACTATTCAAACCAACTAATCTGAGAGCAAGTATACTGAGTAGACAAAGTAATAAAATTGAATTTGTTGAATTTATGAACAGTTCATAATGGTTATCTACATTTCAAAAAGATGACTGTTACTGACCATCTTTTCGAATGGATAGAATGACAGAAAACCATCAAATGTAAGTGAAGGAGTGACTTGGTGCAACATTTTAGTTTGGTAAAATAATAACATAACAAATACAATATTTAGCCTACAAAGATATATTAAAATAATGCCAATTTCAGTAAACAAACCAAAACGTAATTGAAAATGGATATCTGAAACCATGTCAGCTTTACAAAACACATCCCGTAATGTTCTCAAGCTGTCTGACTTGCCAGTCGATACCTGTCAAACCCACTGTCGTTCATAAACCACAACCTTTACTGAACCATTCATTTCCCTAGAAGTACTTAGTGACTTTAGTGATATCTCTTGTTACATATTTGTTGCAAAGCCTGTACCCACCCACTGAATAAAACAATTAGACATACCTTCATTCCAAGGAATAATGGTGACGCAGTCAACCATTCTTAATCCAACTGTATAAGAAGCTCGAGGACACGAAAGGTGTTATTTTACCTGTCGCCTCCAACTCGGAAGAACGCACTTTAACCTCCCAGGACGCATCGCCAAACCATCTCTCGCCATGTCCATTGTAGCCAGTCGCAGTGGTAGCCGTAAATACAGCTCACGAAGCGGTGTCGGTTCGAGTGGCCTCAGTTTGTCCGGTGGGATGCAGTTTTCCAGCGGTTTGGGAGGCGGTAGGTCCCGTATGAGCGTGTCCTCTGTTGGGAGCAGTCGCGCGCCGAGTGTATATGGAGGTGCCGGGGGATACGGCACCCGTATCTCTCAATCCACTTTCTCTATGGACGGGCCAGGCCAGATCACTATCGGTGCCAACGAGAAGCATACCATGCAGAATCTGAACGATCGTTTGGCCACCTACCTGGAAAAGGTAAAGCAGAGTGATGGAGATGTGTCTGGAGATTAGGTGCGCTCCGCGATATTACGCACAACCCAGATTATGTGCGTGGAGATCGAAAGTCAAGGCACGAACGACAAGGCAGGGTGATCAATCTTTTCAGAACAAAACATATTCGATGATATAGAAAACTGCTATGAGAAAGCGATCTTTAATCTTTGATATAAAGCTTTTTTTTTTAATAACCCCTTTCATCAATACTCTCCACAATGTTCAATTAAATGTGATAATACACTAGGCTACAGTAAATTGACTCCATTAAAAAAAATGTATTTAAAACAACTTTTACTTAACTTGAAACATTAAAAAACGATTTATTCCATCATTAATGTTTCTAATTGTAAAATTGCTATTGAGAAGAAGCAGTTACCTATCGTTAGCCTGTAAAGCTCCAAGGAAAGTCTCATTATTAAAAAGACACACCTGTATTACTATTATAAACGCACGTTCCTAAATACATAATGAGGACCAGTGGTGGAACAAATACCACATTGTCATAAAGATTCCTTAATAGAAAATAACTTAATAAAAGTCATGCAGTGAAATACTACTTCAGTAAAAGTCCAAAAGTCTTTGGTTTTAGTATCAAAACATGTAATTGTTAAAATATACTTCAGTATCAAAAGTAAAAGTGTAAATCATTTCACATTCCTTATATTAAACAACCCAGAAGGCACAATTATTTATTTACATTTTTTGTACAGAAAGTCAGGGGCACTCATACATAATTTACAAACAAAGCATGTTGGTTTAGTGAGTTCGCCAGATCATAGGTACTTGGGATGACCAGGGATGTTCTCTTGATAAGAGTGTGAATTGGACCAACTTCCTTTCCTGCAAAGCATTCAAAGTGTAATGAGTACGTTTGGGTGTCAGGGGAAATCTATGGAGTAAAAAGTACACTATTTCCTTTAGGAATGTAGTGGAGTAAAAGTAACAGTTGTCAAAAACATGACTAGTAAAGTAAAGTAAAGTAAAGATACCCAAAAAACTACTTAAGTAGTACTTTAAAGTATTTTACTTAAGTGCTTTACACCACTGATGAGGACCATAACATAGCAGGATTTGAACATTTATTTTAAATTCCATTATGTTGGGGATTATCTAATGGGAGTGCGCATATTCACATAACGTGATGGGATGCGTCCCAAATGGCACCCTATTTCCTATGTAGTGCACAACAGGGCCCATAGGGGCCCTCTGGTCAAATGTAGTGTTCTATATAGGGAATAGGGTGCCATTTCGGATAGACACATGAACTGATCTGATTCCCTCCACTCCCTGTTTACACAGGTGCGCTCTCTAGAGGCAGCCAATAGCAAGTTGGAGTTGCAGATCAAAGAGTTCTACGAGATGAGATCACCGACTCACAAGAAGGACGTCAGTGGGTTCTATGGCACCATCACAGACATCTGCAACAAGGTACTTCTGGGTAATATAGTCTAATGTAGCAACCCACTGGGCTCACACTGGTTGAATCAACATTTCAATGTAATTATATTGAATCAACATCGAATAGACGTCTTGAATCAACATCGAATTGACGTCTGTGCCCAGTGGGAAGGGAGGTGGGGATAGGATTGAGAGGATGCCAACAGGTTTGTGAAAGAGTCACGAGAATGAATTACAGTGCATTTGGAAAGTATTCCGACCCCTTGACTATTTCCACATTTTGTTAAGTTACAGCCTTGTCCCCCTCATCAGTATACACACAATACCCCATAACAAAGCAAAAACAGGTTTTTAGAAACTTTAGCAAATGTATTAAAAAATATATGGAAATTTCACATTTACATAAGTATTCAGACCCTTTACTAAGTACTTTGTTGAAGCACCTTTGGCATCGATTACAGCCTTGAGTCTTCTTGGATATGACGCTACAAGCTTGTCATACCTGTATTTGGGGAGTTTCTCACATTCTTCGCTGCAGATCCTCTCAAGCTCTGTCAGATTTGATGGGGAGTGTTTCTGCACAGCTATTTTCAGGTCTCTCCAGAGGTGTTCCATCGGGTTCAAGTCTAGGATCTGGCTGTGTCACTCAAGGACATTCAGAGACTTGTCCCAAAGCCACTCCTACATTGTCTTGGCTGTGTTCTTAGAGTTGTTCTCCAGTTGGAAGGTAAACCTTTGCCCAATCTGAGGTCCTGAGTGCTCTGGAGAGAGTTTTCGTCAAGGATTTCTCTGTACTTTGCTTCGTTCATCTTTGCCTCAGTCCTGGCTAGTCTCCCAGTCCCTGCTGTTGAAAAACATACCACAGCATGATGCTGCCACCACCATGCTTCACCGTTGGGACGGTGCCAGGTTTTCTCCAGACGTGACGCTTGGCATTCAGGCCAAATAGTTCAATCTTGGTTTCATCAGACCAGAGAATCTTGTTTCTCATGGTCTGAGAGTCTTTAGGTGCCTTTTGGAAAACTCCAAGCTGGCTGTCATGTGGCTTTTACTAAGCAGTGGCTTCCATCTGGCCACTCTTCCATAAAGGCCTGATTGGTGGAGTGCTGCAGAGATGGCTGTCCTTCTGGAAGGTTCTCCCATCTCCACAGAGGAACTCTGAAGCTCTGTCAGAGTGACCGTCACCTCCCTGACCAAGGCCCTTCTCCCCAGATTTCTCAGTTTGGCCGGGCGTCCAGCTCTAGGAAGAATCTTGGTGGTTTCAAACTTCTTCCATTTAGGAATGATGGAAGCCACTGTGTTCTTGAGGACATTCAATTCTGCAGAAATGTTTTGGTACCGTTCCCCAGATTTTTGCCTCGACACAATCCTGTCTCAGCACTCTACGAACAATTCCTTCAACCTCATGGCTTGGTTTTTGCTCTGACATGCACTTTAGTCCCACATCAACTGTAGGACTTAATATAGACAGGTGTATTCCTTTCCAAATCATGTCCAATCAATTGAATTGACCACAGGTGGACTCCAATCAAGTTGTAGAAACATCTCAAGGATGATCAATGGAAACAGGTTGCACCTGAGCTCAATGTCGAGTCTCATAGCAAAGGGTCTGAATACTTATGTAAATAAGGTATTATTATTTATTTTTTCTAAAAACCTGTTCTTGCTTTGTCATTATAGGGTATTGTGTGTAGATTGCTGAGGATTTTGTTTTTTAAACCCATTTTAGAATAAAGCTGTAACATAACAAAATGTGGAAAAAGTCAAGTGGTCTGAATACTATCCGTAGGCATTGTAGATAAGTAATAGATTAGGGGTGTAATTCCTCTCAATGTTTATCTTGTTGATTGTCGAAAAACTGTGCTATGTTGTAAATGAATGAACAGTAGACATGAACCAGATCTGTTGATCTAAACACATGATATCCTATACATAGTTTACTCTGTTATTACATCCCATTGACTGTGGCTGTCCTCCTGTTCCTAGATCCAAGCCAGGTCTGTGGAGAACTCTCAGATGATCCTGCAGGTGGATAATGCCAGACATGCAGCTGATGTCTTGAAGATGAAGTAGGTGCACTTCCTGTTTGTACTGTACACAGCCTCTGTGAGTGTACTGATTCTGTTTCTAACTCTTGGCCTATAGGTTTGAGATTGAGTAGATTGAATCCTCCCAGATCTACAGAAATGCTCATGGGGGTAGGCAGGGCTATGGATCAGTTTATGGTTGGGCGAGTTGTATCTTGGTTTGTTGTGAGAAGGAACTAATCAAGCCCTCTTCTTTCCTCAACCCCTGTAGGTTAGAGTCGGAGGCTAACATGCGTATGAAGATAGAAGGGGATGTGGCTCGTCTGAGAGGAGTCCTAGACAGCTTTACACTCACCAGAGCAGAACTGGAGATACAGATTGAGGGGCTGACGGAGGAGCTGGTCTACCTCAGGAAGAACCACGAGGAGGTCATTTCTCCTCACACACTCAAATCTTAACGCTTGTGGTGTTGGCTGAAGTGCCAATGTGCCAGGACAGCCACATGTGGTTTTTCAATTGGACGCAATGGCTTCGCCTGTAGTTTTTGCACAATCAATTTATTTATCAATGCTCAGTGAGTTTGAAACCTTTCCATGTTTGGCCACAAGGGGGCAAAACCCACACACAACAAATCTAGAGCAACTTCACTGTTATTTGTCCCCAAATATAGAGTAACTGATTGTTTTCAGGTGCTTTGCCCTTCCATCTGTATAAGTAAACTACAAATCCCAGGTATTATAGCACAATTTGTCCCCCTTTTCCTGTTGTTAGGAGATGCATTTGATGCAGACGCTGCATTGTGGTGCTGTGAATGTGGAGATGGACTGTGCTTCCTCAGTGGACATGAGCAAGGTGCTGGAGGAGATGAGGACCCAGTATGAGGGCATGATAATGAAGAACCAGAGAGATGCTGCCAAGTGGTTTGAGAGCAAGGTGAGACAACCTCTGAAAATAGGACAGGGGGACTCGAAAGATGTGGGCCTGGGTCCTTAAATGTGTTTTGTGAGAGGCACAATTGACATGTATTTTGTGAGAGGAACAATTGACATGTATTTTGTGAAGTGTTACTACACGTTTGACTAATATGGTGTGTGTGTGTGTGTCAGGTGGAGGTGCTTCAGAACCAGATCACCACCAGCACCACAGAGGTGAAGACCTCTCAGACTCAGGTGACCGACCTGAAGAGGACCTTCCAGAGCCTGGAGATTGAACTGCATGGCCTGCTCACTCAGGTATGATGTCAAACCATCTTAGTGAATCAGCATCCCTAAACATATAGCACTTCTCTTTACCCTACCTCTGTTCCTAAAATATGGAATTCCTTTAGGTCTTAAAAGAACAGTACACTCCAAAATCAAAGTTTGTTAGATGTTTTCAGACCTCCACAGTGGTCTAATGTCAAGGTGTTCTAACACCTTTATGCACACCAATCTAACTATCTCTACCCTTCTTCATCTCCCTCTTTATACATTTCTACTACACTCTCCTTATTTCCTTCTCCATTTTCTTCATCCCTTACAAACATAAACACATTCCTAGAAGGGGTACCTGGAGCAGAGCGTCGTTGATATAAACGGCCGCCACGGCTCCCAGCTGAGCCAGCTGCAGGTTTGTATCAACAGCATGGAGGAGGAGCTGCAGCAGCTCAACGTCAGCATCCAGCAGCAGGCCTCTAAGTACCAGATCCTCCTGGACATCAAGATGAGGCTGGAGATGGAGATCGTTGAGTACAGGAGGCTGCTGGATGGAGAGGGACTCAGGTGAGAGGGGATAATGGAGGGGCAGGAAAGAAGGAGGGAGAAGGGATGGGGGGGGGGGTGACAGCTGTTTGTTGGCACCTCATTGCAAACAGTGGTGGAAAATGTACCCAACTGTCATACTTGAATAAAAGTAAAAATAACTTAACAGAAAATTACTCAAATAAAAGTAAAAGTCATCCAGTAAAATTCTAATTGAGTAAAAGTCTAAAAGTATTTGGTTTAAAATATATTTAAGTATCAACAATAAAAGTAGAAATCACTTGAAATTCCTTATATTAAGCAAACCAGATGGCACCATTTCTTGTTTTTTTTTTACGGAAAGCCGACACACACTCAAAAACTCAGACATAACTAACAAACCAAGCATGTCGGTTTAGGGAGTCCGCCAGATCAGAGGTAGAAGGGATGACCAGGAATGTTTGGTTGATAAGTTTGTGTACTAAGTATGCAAAATGTAACAAGCACTTTTGGGTGTCGAGGAAAGGTTCAATATTTTCTTAAGCAATGTAGTGAAGTAAAAGTAAAAGTAGTCAAATATGTAAATAACAAAGTACAGATACCCCCAAAAACGACTTAAGTTACACCACTGATTGCAAACTAGTAGATCAAGATGTGTGTTGGTGAGTTTAGCTGACCGCAAGTGTTCTTCGCCTGTGTCTACCAGTAGGCATGTGGAGACCAGACAGGAGGTCAGGAAGGTGATTGTGGTCGAGAAGGTCCAGGAAGTACAACAAATCCAGGAAGTGGTGGAAGGTGAGCAAGCAGAGAAAAATTAATCAAATGAATGAATCAATGAAAGAATCATGTGTTGTTCCCCATAATACACACAATGAATGAATTAATGAATTCCTGTTTGGTGGCTCTTTCCACAGAGTATAATCCACACATGCAGAAGCGGGTGAGGGTGATCGTGGAGGAGATGGTGGATGGGAAGGTGGTGTCCACCTCAGTAGATGAGAAGGTCCAGGATATGAATTACTGAGAAGGCCAGATAGTTCCGGAATCTGGTGAAGCGGTAACGGACCACACATACCCCTGGACCACACATCGCACCACACATCCAACTGATGACGGGTGATCAAGCACCGTCTATATATATATATATAAATAATGTCGTGGTCGCATACTGTAATATGTCCCTTTTGACAGGATTGCATCAGCTGAATGATAACTGATGTAATTTACTCATGTTACCTTATAACTCTTATATGGCTCTATCATGTGGACAATTGAATATTATTTCTAAGGTGTTTTTCCTGTGGTTCCATTTGTTGCCACCAGGTGACATCTCTCATTTAAACATCTTTGGCCAGTGCATAGGTGAAAATAATTTCATTTGAATAAAGTGTTAAACAGATTATTACAGTTACATAAGTGGCAACAGGGAAACTATGACAACTATGAAACTATGACAACTATTTCCCTTTTTCTCTCTATTTTTACCCCACATAGTTTTTTTTGCATCGATAACGACAAAAAGCAAAGTCTCAAATTTTAAGCAACATTTGGTAAAAAATCATTTTGACACGTTTTTTGCTCCATTTTTGCTCCATTGTATACTCCCAGGGCCACAAGCCATGTATGTTTTCTGTACTCTATGACAGGTTTAAAGTTCATGTTCTGTAGACCTATGACACTGACGCTACATGATACATTTGGCTGTTATTAAAATATAAATCTCAATGCATTTCAGCACACTGATATCATAATTGAGGGTCTATTGCTGTCCTCTTAAAAGCTGGGAAAAAAACACCTTTGCAGAGTGGATGAAGCCAACACATACTGTACCCTACATTATATGAGCATAACACTCATAGGAGTTTCACTTAATCGTTCTCAGAGCGGAAAGGATTATGATTGGTTGCATCAGGCAACCAATGAAAAAGAAGAGGAGGCGGGAATACCAAACGGAGAGCAGGCAGGTAGACATGTCACTTGATAGGCAAAATAAACACGTTTGGGGAAAAAGTGAGGGAGGAATAAGCATATAAGCAAAGTTGAATATAGTTCTTCATTTTGTGCATTCATGTCCTGTTTCCAGTTAGTCTAATTAACGGATTAAATACTAAATGTGATGCAAGCTAAAATTAGTTAGGTAAAATGCGTTTTCTACGTTGTTAGCAAGCCAACAGTTTAGCCTTAGTTACCAAGCTGCTAGCTAGCTCAACAGTTTTAGCCTTACAGTGCCTTCAGAAAGTATTCGTACCTTTGACTTATTCCACATTTTGTTGTGTTACAGCCTGAATAAAATGTTTAAATATATATTTTTTAAATCACCCATCTACACATACCCCATAATGACAAAGTAAAAACAGGTTTATAGAAATGTTTGCAAATGTATTGAAAATGAAGTATCTCAATTACATACCCTGAGTCAATACTTTGTACAAGCACCTTTGGCAGAGATTACAGCAGTGAGTCTTTCTGGGTAAGTCTATAAGAGCTTTCCACACCTCGATTGTGCAATATTTGCCCATTATTCTTTAAGCTCTGTCAAATTGGTTATTGATCAACAGTAATGATTTAGATGCACTATTGTAAAGTGGCTGTTCCACTGGATGTCAGAAGGTGAATTCACCAATTTGTAAGTCGCTCTGGATAAGAGCGTCTGCTACATGACTTAAATGTAAAATGTAAATGTAGTGTATATTTGGCCTTGCGTTTCAGGTTATTGTCCTGCTGAATGGTGAGTTTGTCTCCAAGTGTCTGTTGGAAAGCAGACTGAACCAGGTTTGCCTTTAGGATTTTGCCTGTGCTTAGCTCTATTCCATTTATTTTCATCCGAAAATATTCAGTCCTTGCCGATGACACGCATACCCATAACATGACGCAGCCACCACCATGCTTGGAAAATATGAAGAGTGGTACTCAGTCATGTGTTGTGTTTGATTTGCCTCAAACATACTGTAATGCTTTGTAGTCAGGACAGTTACTTCTTTGACCTAATTTTGTACAGTTTTACTTCAGTACCTTATTGCAAACAGGATGCATGTTTTGGAATATTATATTCTGAACAGACTTCCTTCTCTTCACTCTGTAATTTTGGTAAGTATTGTGGAGTAACTATGTACAATGCTGTTGATCCAGCCTCAGTTCTCTCCTCTCTAAACTTGGCTTGTCAATTTGATCTTGGGGTGGGCTACTGCTGAAAAAGTATAGCCAACAATAAGCAGGTTCACTTATGACAAGCTTTCAAATAGCGTTACCATTGCATGAACACCTGCTGTGACTATCATTAGCAAACTAATTATGCCAAAAGAAGAAAGTGTTACAGTTCAAGAGTAATCAGGACACTGGGAAGTCCAGAACACTGAGCACTCTCATTGAGATCATCTTCTTACAACCAGATGGTCACATCTTGGCTATTTTGTGTAGATACCGGCGCCGCACTACTGGATTTAGGGTACATCTCATCAGGATCAAAGCATTTTGACAACCATTAGAAACAAACACCATTGTAAAGTACTCATTTTATTGAAACGTGCTCAAGTCAAAGGACTTCATATCCATACTGGGGATAGTGATGCACCCTTCAGGCCACCTACAATTAGATGGCTGTAGAGACAGAAAAGACAGCCATCCCTGTAACAGGTTGAAGAAGTGTTAGTAACATGCATCTAATTGCCGTTGGGGGATGTTACAGTAAAATAACCAGCACACACACCTGACAAGCAAAGTGTTCCAGACCATTACACCAACCAGTCAACTGAATACAGAACACAATGACATGTTCAAGTTAATTTGGCATCAAAGCTGATACAATTAAAAGCCAAGTGTAAACTATAGTCTTCAATGCCAAAATCACCAACCTTGTTCTACAGTAGGATATTTTCCAAATTCACTGGGGATCTGGGTTTCAGAGTTTTCCACTATTGTGAGCGGTCCAAGAACAGAGTTTTGAACCAGGCCCTGGGGTTCTGAGAAAAAAATATATACATTACTTCAAGCTGCAGTCCCATCAGAACTCAAGAGTGATCAGCTCAAATGAATATGGAACTACAGTTTAGTCAGGCTTGAAATGAAGTGCCTCAAAATACCTGAATCCACACCCCTCTTCAACCGAGGCTTGCAACTCGAGTCACAGCACTTGCAGAGGTCACTTTGAGACGGGTCGTCCAGCAGCTCCCATCTATGAATAAAAAAGTTGGCTGTTGCATTGGCACTAACGTCATTATGGTCGTTATGTGACCAATACTTACTCTCCAGTCTCTTTAATGTAGTGGCAGGCCTTCTTTTCTATATCAAAAACCTCAGGGTCCCATGCAACAAGCTTACAATGAATATACACCTGGGGTGAAATAAGAGAACAGTCAAGAGCTACAGTATGAAAACAACCCAGTCATACAGAGAACTTGTGGTCCACTCACTTCCTCGCCTAAGGCAAACTTGAAGGACTGCAGGTAAAGCAGAATAGCAGACGAGTGGTACCTAGGCAGGAACCTGGAGTTCCCAGTCTTCCCATCTGCAAGGCAACTGAAAATGCATTGTGCAATGAGCAGACAAACAGAACTTCCATCCAGCAAATAAGCTAACTTTAAAATGTATTCAATACTTTTCAACATTTGAGTAGGCTGTTTAGCGCTAGGCAGTCAAAAACCAAAACGTGCACCCTACATGGCCATAGCCAGGTCTGGTACATACCCCTTGTTGGTGATGATGGGGTACACCAGGCTCGCAGACTGCAGTTCTGGTGTTGTGGCCGCCACACACTCCTCCAAGAGCAGCAGCAAGGGCTGATGGTCCTTCTGATCCACTGCTGCCCAGATGGGGATGAAAGAGCCCAGGGGAAACAGGCTGCTCTTAGCCAGACCAGTAAGGTCTTCTACATGCAACAGAGAGGGGAAGGGGCGCAATGCTCATACGTACTGTACAGCCACAGGTTTCAACTAGCTTTGGGCAGTGTCCTCTGCTAGGAATTTCTTTACCAGGTAAGTTGACTGAACATATTCTTACAATAATTGATGTTGTATGAGTCACTCACCATTGAGGAGTGCCATGTGGAAAACCAATCCTCCATGACCCTCAGCACTACCATAGGCAGGGATAAGGAATGGGGGAATCCATCCCTCAGGGCTACATACAAGGGGGAATGTTTAGTTTAATAATGAAGGTGGCAAAGGCTTAGGAAGATTTGATTCCAACACCATAGCTAGAGTACACTACACCCAATAGAGCCCTAAAACTCAACTCAGTTCCACTGCATTTAAAAAATAAAAAATCATTCCCCTCTAATTAGGGACTGATTTAGACCTGGGACACCAGGTGTGTGCAATTAATGATAAAGTAGAACCGAAAGACAGCAGGCACCAGACCTCTTAGGGTAAGAGTTGAGTACCCCTGGCATAGATGGTTACCTTATGTAAACACACTTTATATGGTGACTAATAGCAGCAGGTTTGGGCTTTCGGTTAGGTCTGTAAGTCAGGCTGGTTGAATAGATGTGTTTTTTGCCAGTCACCTGGGGAATAGAAGGAGAAGCATTAGTCGTCGCAGGATCCAAAATGGCATACATTGGGTCAAGAGTTAGCCATTACCCGTTTCTTGATGGCACAGCCATTGAGGTTGTAGTGGAATGTCGCCATCCCTTCTCCCGTGGGAAGAACAGAAAATGTGGACGGAACACAGTGTCCAAGGAAAAGACGGGCAGCATGTTCAACCAACTCTGGACTGACCTTCCATGTCACTTTAATGGAGTGTTTCTCACAATCCACATTAAAATCTAAAAATATAAATTTGATAATGTCATCATTCACATCTCAAGAGCCAACACCACAACTTGGCTAGTCTGTTAGGCGGTCAGCATGAGATAAGTAACCTATTCAAGTTAACATGGTATCAGCGCTACATAATCATATTATGCGTTCATTATTAGACGTACCTTCATTGGCAGCGCTTGCTGCTGCTACGACGACAGCCAAAACAATTCCACATTGCCAAAGGAGAGACATGACTAAATGATCTAGGAGTGCCTACAAACTAGAAATATTTATGGACCAATTGATCCTAATCATCTTAATTCTGAACACCCGTGAGAGGTCAAGGAGCGATAATTATAGACCTAAAAACTTACCAACATCATCACTTTTGGTATTTCCTGGTCTGAAAACATCCTTGAATTTTTATGGGTTTTAAAAGTAAAAATGGTAATAGTCACATCTTTTCCCCATAAAGTAGTCTGTAAGGCGTCTCACAAAACACGACGGACGGACAGAATAGTGACTTACACAGGAGATAAAGTTGAATCAAAAAGATTGAACAATCTGGTTTGCTCAATTTGACAGTACCACACTAAGTGTGGATTAGGTATTTTTACATCGATTTAAAGTGTATTTTATGCGACAGTCAAAATGCTGATCAAGGATAAGGTAAGACCAGCAAATTTAATTGGTGGCCAAGCCCGCTAGTTTACATACTGAATGATCATCTCATCACCGATCTAGCTATCTGCCGTAGCTAAATATATGAATAGATCTGAAAAGCGCTATATAGTGAGTATCGCAGCAGGCCATTGGCATACCCGTATAGAATGCAGAGTTCGCTAACGTTAACTATACTGAACCAAAATGTAAACGCCGCAAGCAACAATGAAAGATTTTTCTGAGTTACATTTCATATAAGGAAATCAGTCAATTGAATTAAATTCATTAGGCCCCAATCTATGGATTTCACAGGACTGGGCAGGGGCGCAGCCATGGTTGGGACTGGGAGAGCAGGGGTGCAGCAATGGATGGGACTGGGAGGGCAAGTGCGCAGCCACAGGGGAGCCAGGCCAAGCCAATCAGAATGAGTTCTTCCCCACAAAAGGGCTTTATTACAGACAGAAATACTCCTCAGTTTCATCAGCTGTCAGGGTTGCTGGTTTCAGAGGATCCCTCAGGTGAAGAAGCCAGATGTGGACGTCCTGGGCTGGAGTGGTTACACGTGGTCTGTGGTTGTGAGGCCGGTTGGACGTACTGCAAATTCTCTAAAACGACATTGGAGGCGGCTTTTGTAGAGAAATGAACAGTCAATTATCTGGCAAAAGCTTTGGTGGACTTTCCTACAGTCAGCATGGCAATTGCATTTTGTATGCTATTTTGTATGCTATTGTATGTGTGAACGATGGCTAGCTCCTCGAATGATCCCAGTCCCTCCTATTGTGCATCTTTTGTAGAAAGAGGCGACGATTCTCAGAACATATGTTCTCTACAAATGTTTTATTTCCTTTTGGATGCAGATGCAAGATGCAGAGAGTGAGTTCTGCTTAATTAAAACGACCTGATCTCCAAAGTCCAAGTCTATAGTCTCAATCAACCACACACAACGCAGAGTTACAGCGGTGCAGTATAGCACCGGTTACATTGGTGCCTTCTCGACCCGGATTCATCGTTGATCGACGTCAGCTCAATCACCGCGGCGCTGCTTCTCGAGAGACTAATTATATCATTGAGGTATTCTTGCCGCCTTGTGGCAAAAATCGGAAGTACACGTCTTTTTTCCTGTTTATTTTTTTTTTCTGACAACGATGGATTGAGAGCGCTGTTTATAGTTAACCAACATAGAAGTGTGTTCATCAACAGACATTTTAACGTAACATTAGTGGTTTAGTGGCATGGCATCTTATAATGGCGATGAACCCAAATTCACTGCTGGGAGGGGGAGGTTTTTCTCATACTCTGATCAAACCCCTGTAAAGTGTGTAGGTGCAGGAGGTTCCCCCATGTTTTGCTCCACAAAAAAAATTGGATGAAAGCCCTTCATCTGGTGTTAATCCAAATGCCCCTGTAGATGGTCTAGCTGAGCTGGTCACTCAGCTAGCCCAGGAAATAGGGAGCTCGATTAGGGAAGAACTACAGAGTGGCAGGTCCAGTACTTATGAGCCACCAGTCGGTAGGATATGTAGATCTCAGTAAAATTAAGTTCACCATGCAATCAGACTTAAAGGAACCTCCTACATATAGAGGAGATGTTACAGACAAATGCTCCATTCATGAATGGGAGGAGTTGATGAGAATATACTTGAGGAGGAAGGGATGTCCGGTTGAGGAACAATCAGATGAGATAATTAGTCGATTATCTGGCAAAGCAAGAGACATGGTAAAGATGAATTTACGCAATGAGACAACAGTTGATCCTACAGAGAAGCCAGAGATTGTATTTGACATTCTGAAACAGAAATTCAGCGAATTGGCCTATTCATGCATGCCCTTGGCTGATTTTTACAATACTAAACCTGTACCCGGAGAGGCTGTTATGGAGTATTGGGTTCGATTGAACAAGGCCGTAGATGTCGCTGACGTGGGCCTTAAGAGACAAGGTAAGAAGATTGACTCCGATGTCGTTAGGATGTTTGTAACATACTGCCCTGACCCCAAACTGGCAGCAGTATTCCAATACAAGTCTGCTGAGAAATGGACTGCGAGTGAAGTACAGGAGAGAATCCATGAACATGAACGCCGCAGGAAAGCCACCATGTGTCAATCTACCGCTGTATCCTCAAAGCAAGTAACAGTACATCCCCAGATAACTCCATGTGAAGGCGAGGTCAACTGATAACTGATGTAATTTACTCATGTTACCTTATAACTCTTATATGGCTCTATCATGTGGACAATTGAATATTATTTCTAAGGTGTTTTTCCATTTGTTGCCACCAGGTGACATCTCTCATTTAAACATCTTTGGCCAGTGCATAGGTGAAAATAATTTCATTTGAATAAAGTGTTAAACAGATTATTACAGTTACATAAGTGGCAACAGGGAAACTATGACAACTATGAAACTATGACAACTATTTCCCTTTTTCTCTCTATTTTTACCCCACATAGTTTTTTTTGCATCGATAACGACAAAAAGCAAAGTCTCAAATTTTAAGCAACATTTGGTAAAAAATCATTTTGACACGTTTTTGCTCCATTGTATACTCCCAGGGCCACAAGCCATGTATGTTTTCTGTACTCTATGACAG
This sequence comes from Oncorhynchus masou masou, assembly GCF_036934945.1. Lineage (NCBI taxonomy): Eukaryota > Metazoa > Chordata > Actinopteri > Salmoniformes > Salmonidae > Oncorhynchus > Oncorhynchus masou. The sequence continues at coordinate 26,272,199 of NC_088216.1, forward strand.
GTTTAAAGTTCATGTTCTGTAGACCTATGACACTGACGCTACATGATACATTTGGCTGTTATTAAAATATAAATCTCAATGCATTTCAGCACACTGATATCATAATTGAGGGTCTATTGCTGTCCTCTTAAAAGCTGGGAAAAAAACACCTTTGCAGAGTGGATGAAGCCAACACATACTGTACCCTACATTATATGAGCATAACACTCATAGGAGTTTCACTTAATCGTTCTCAGAGCGGAAAGGATTATGATTGGTTGCATCAGGCAACCAATGAAAAAGAAGAGGAGGCGGGAATACCAAACGGAGAGCAGGCAGGTAGACATGTCACTTGATAGGCAAAATAAACACGTTTGGGGAAAAAGTGAGGGAGGAATAAGCATATAAGCAAAGTTGAATATAGTTCTTCATTTTGTGCATTCATGTCCTGTTTCCAGTTAGTCTAATTAACGGATTAAATACTAAATGTGATGCAAGCTAAAATTAGTTAGGTAAAATGCGTTTTCTACGTTGTTAGCAAGCCAACAGTTTAGCCTTAGTTACCAAGCTGCTAGCTAGCTCAACAGTTTTAGCCTTACAGTGCCTTCAGAAAGTATTCGTACCTTTGACTTATTCCACATTTTGTTGTGTTACAGCCTGAATAAAATGTTTAAATATATATTTTTTAAATCACCCATCTACACATACCCCATAATGACAAAGTAAAAACAGGTTTATAGAAATGTTTGCAAATGTATTGAAAATGAAGTATCTCAATTACATACCCTGAGTCAATACTTTGTACAAGCACCTTTGGCAGAGATTACAGCAGTGAGTCTTTCTGGGTAAGTCTATAAGAGCTTTCCACACCTCGATTGTGCAATATTTGCCCATTATTCTTTAAGCTCTGTCAAATTGGTTATTGATCAACAGTAATGATTTAGATGCACTATTGTAAAGTGGCTGTTCCACTGGATGTCAGAAGGTGAATTCACCAATTTGTAAGTCGCTCTGGATAAGAGCGTCTGCTACATGACTTAAATGTAAAATGTAAATGTAGTGTATATTTGGCCTTGCGTTTCAGGTTATTGTCCTGCTGAATGGTGAGTTTGTCTCCAAGTGTCTGTTGGAAAGCAGACTGAACCAGGTTTGCCTTTAGGATTTTGCCTGTGCTTAGCTCTATTCCATTTATTTTCATCCGAAAATATTCAGTCCTTGCCGATGACACGCATACCCATAACATGACGCAGCCACCACCATGCTTGGAAAATATGAAGAGTGGTACTCAGTCATGTGTTGTGTTTGATTTGCCTCAAACATACTGTAATGCTTTGTAGTCAGGACAAAGTTACTTCTTTGACCTAATTTTGTACAGTTTTACTTCAGTACCTTATTGCAAACAGGATGCATGTTTTGGAATATTATATTCTGAACAGACTTCCTTCTCTTCACTCTGTAATTTTGGTAAGTATTGTGGAGTAACTATGTACAATGCTGTTGATCCAGCCTCAGTTCTCTCCTCTCTAAACTTGGCTTGTCAATTTGATCTTGGGGTGGGCTACTGCTGAAAAAGTATAGCCAACAATAAGCAGGTTCACTTATGACAAGCTTTCAAATAGCGTTACCATTGCATGAACACCTGCTGTGACTATCATTAGCAAACTAATTATGCCAAAAGAAGAAAGTGTTACAGTTCAAGAGTAATCAGGACACTGGGAAGTCCAGAACACTGAGCACTCTCATTGAGATCATCTTCTTACAACCAGATGGTCACATCTTGGCTATTTTGTGTAGATACCGGCGCCGCACTACTGGATTTAGGGTACATCTCATCAGGATCAAAGCATTTTGACAACCATTAGAAACAAACACCATTGTAAAGTACTCATTTTATTGAAACGTGCTCAAGTCAAAGGACTTCATATCCATACTGGGGATAGTGATGCACCCTTCAGGCCACCTACAATTAGATGGCTGTAGAGACAGAAAAGACAGCCATCCCTGTAACAGGTTGAAGAAGTGTTAGTAACATGCATCTAATTGCCGTTGGGGGATGTTACAGTAAAATAACCAGCACACACACCTGACAAGCAAAGTGTTCCAGACCATTACACCAACCAGTCAACTGAATACAGAACACAATGACATGTTCAAGTTAATTTGGCATCAAAGCTGATACAATTAAAAGCCAAGTGTAAACTATAGTCTTCAATGCCAAAATCACCAACCTTGTTCTACAGTAGGATATTTTCCAAATTCACTGGGGATCTGGGTTTCAGAGTTTTCCACTATTGTGAGCGGTCCAAGAACAGAGTTTTGAACCAGGCCCTGGGGTTCTGAGAAAAAAATATATACATTACTTCAAGCTGCAGTCCCATCAGAACTCAAGAGTGATCAGCTCAAATGAATATGGAACTACAGTTTAGTCAGGCTTGAAATGAAGTGCCTCAAAATACCTGAATCCACACCCCTCTTCAACCGAGGCTTGCAACTCGAGTCACAGCACTTGCAGAGGTCACTTTGAGACGGGTCGTCCAGCAGCTCCCATCTATGAATAAAAAAAGTTGGCTGTTGCATTGGCACTAACGTCATTATGGTCGTTATGTGACCAATACTTACTCTCCAGTCTCTTTAATGTAGTGGCAGGCCTTCTTTTCTATATCAAAAACCTCAGGGTCCCATGCAACAAGCTTACAATGAATATACACCTGGGGTGAAATAAGAGAACAGTCAAGAGCTACAGTATGAAAACAACCCAGTCATACAGAGAACTTGTGGTCCACTCACTTCCTCGCCTAAGGCAAACTTGAAGGACTGCAGGTAAAGCAGAATAGCAGACGAGTGGTACCTAGGCAGGAACCTGGAGTTCCCAGTCTTCCCATCTGCAAGGCAACTGAAAATGCATTGTGCAATGAGCAGACAAACAGAACTTCCATCCAGCAAATAAGCTAACTTTAAAATGTATTCAATACTTTTCAACATTTGAGTAGGCTGTTTAGCGCTAGGCAGTCAAAAACCAAAACGTGCACCCTACATGGCCATAGCCAGGTCTGGTACATACCCCTTGTTGGTGATGATGGGGTACACCAGGCTCGCAGACTGCAGTTCTGGTGTTGTGGCCGCCACACACTCCTCCAAGAGCAGCAGCAAGGGCTGATGGTCCTTCTGATCCACTGCTGCCCAGATGGGGATGAAAGAGCCCAGGGGAAACAGGCTGCTCTTAGCCAGACCAGTAAGGTCTTCTACATGCAACAGAGAGGGGAAGGGGCGCAATGCTCATACGTACTGTACAGCCACAGGTTTCAACTAGCTTTGGGCAGTGTCCTCTGCTAGGAATTTCTTTACCAGGTAAGTTGACTGAACATATTCTTACAATAATTGATGTTGTATGAGTCACTCACCATTGAGGAGTGCCATGTGGAAAACCAATCCTCCATGACCCTCAGCACTACCATAGGCAGGGATAAGGAATGGGGGAATCCATCCCTCAGGGCTACATACAAGGGGGAATGTTTAGTTTAATAATGAAGGTGGCAAAGGCTTAGGAAGATTTGATTCCAACACCATAGCTAGAGTACACTACACCCAATAGAGCCCTAAAACTCAACTCAGTTCCACTGCATTTAAAAAATAAAAAATCATTCCCCTCTAATTAGGGACTGATTTAGACCTGGGACACCAGGTGTGTGCAATTAATGATAAAGTAGAACCGAAAGACAGCAGGCACCAGACCTCTTAGGGTAAGAGTTGAGTACCCCTGGCATAGATGGTTACCTTATGTAAACACACTTTATATGGTGACTAATAGCAGCAGGTTTGGGCTTTCGGTTAGGTCTGTAAGTCAGGCTGGTTGAATAGATGTGTTTTTTGCCAGTCACCTGGGGAATAGAAGGAGAAGCATTAGTCGTCGCAGGATCCAAAATGGCATACATTGGGTCAAGAGTTAGCCATTACCCGTTTCTTGATGGCACAGCCATTGAGGTTGTAGTGGAATGTCGCCATCCCTTCTCCCGTGGGAAGAACAGAAAATGTGGACGGAACACAGTGTCCAAGGAAAAGACGGGCAGCATGTTCAACCAACTCTGGACTGACCTTCCATGTCACTTTAATGGAGTGTTTCTCACAATCCACATTAAAATCTAAAAATATAAATTTGATAATGTCATCATTCACATCTCAAGAGCCAACACCACAACTTGGCTAGTCTGTTAGGCGGTCAGCATGAGATAAGTAACCTATTCAAGTTAACATGGTATCAGCGCTACATAATCATATTATGCGTTCATTATTAGACGTACCTTCATTGGCAGCGCTTGCTGCTGCTACGACGACAGCCAAAACAATTCCACATTGCCAAAGGAGAGACATGACTAAATGATCTAGGAGTGCCTACAAACTAGAAATATTTATGGACCAATTGATCCTAATCATCTTAATTCTGAACACCCGTGAGAGGTCAAGGAGCGATAATTATAGACCTAAAAACTTACCAACATCATCACTTTTGGTATTTCCTGGTCTGAAAACATCCTTGAATTTTTATGGGTTTTAAAAGTAAAAATGGTAATAGTCACATCTTTTCCCCATAAAGTAGTCTGTAAGGCGTCTCACAAAACACGACGGACGGACAGAATAGTGACTTACACAGGAGATAAAGTTGAATCAAAAAGATTGAACAATCTGGTTTGCTCAATTTGACAGTACCACACTAAGTGTGGATTAGGTATTTTTTACATCGATTTAAAGTGTATTTTATGCGACAGTCAAAATGCTGATCAAGGATAAGGTAAGACCAGCAAATTTAATTGGTGGCCAAGCCCGCTAGTTTACATACTGAATGATCATCTCATCACCGATCTAGCTATCTGCCGTAGCTAAATATATGAATAGATCTGAAAAGCGCTATATAGTGAGTATCGCAGCAGGCCATTGGCATACCCGTATAGAATGCAGAGTTCGCTAACGTTAACTATACTGAACCAAAATGTAAACGCCGCAAGCAACAATGAAAGATTTTTCTGAGTTACATTTCATATAAGGAAATCAGTCAATTGAATTAAATTCATTAGGCCCCAATCTATGGATTTCACAGGACTGGGCAGGGGCGCAGCCATGGTTGGGACTGGGAGAGCAGGGGTGCAGCAATGGATGGGACTGGGAGGGCAAGTGCGCAGCCACAGGGGAGCCAGGCCAAGCCAATCAGAATGAGTTCTTCCCCACAAAAGGGCTTTATTACAGACAGAAATACTCCTCAGTTTCATCAGCTGTCAGGGTTGCTGGTTTCAGAGGATCCCTCAGGTGAAGAAGCCAGATGTGGACGTCCTGGGCTGGAGTGGTTACACGTGGTCTGTGGTTGTGAGGCCGGTTGGACGTACTGCAAATTCTCTAAAACGACATTGGAGGCGGCTTTTGTAGAGAAATGAACAGTCAATTATCTGGCAAAAGCTTTGGTGGACTTTCCTACAGTCAGCATGGCAATTGCATTTTGTATGCTATTTTGTATGCTATTGTATGTGTGAACGATGGCTAGCTCCTCGAATGATCCCAGTCCCTCCTATTGTGCATCTTTTGTAGAAAGAGGCGACGATTCTCAGAACATATGTTCTCTACAAATGTTTTATTTCCTTTTGGATGCAGATGCAAGATGCAGAGAGTGAGTTCTGCTTAATTAAAACGACCTGATCTCCAAAGTCCAAGTCTATAGTCTCAATCAACCACACACAACGCAGAGTTACAGCGGTGCAGTATAGCACCGGTTACATTGGTGCCTTCTCGACCCGGATTCATCGTTGATCGACGTCAGCTCAATCACCGCGGCGCTGCTTCTCGAGAGACTAATTATATCATTGAGGTATTCTTGCCGCCTTGTGGCAAAAATCGGAAGTACACGTCTTTTTTCCTGTTTATTTTTTTTTCTGACAACGATGGATTGAGAGCGCTGTTTATAGTTAACCAACATAGAAGTGTGTTCATCAACAGACATTTTAACGTAACATTAGTGGTTTAGTGGCATGGCATCTTATAATGGCGATGAACCCAAATTCACTGCTGGGAGGGGGAGGTTTTTCTCATACTCTGATCAAACCCCTGTAAAGTGTGTAGGTGCAGGAGGTTCCCCCATGTTTTGCTCCACAAAAAAAATTGGATGAAAGCCCTTCATCTGGTGTTAATCCAAATGCCCCTGTAGATGGTCTAGCTGAGCTGGTCACTCAGCTAGCCCAGGAAATAGGGAGCTCGATTAGGGAAGAACTACAGAGTGGCAGGTCCAGTACTTATGAGCCACCAGTCGGTAGGATATGTAGATCTCAGTAAAATTAAGTTCACCATGCAATCAGACTTAAAGGAACCTCCTACATATAGAGGAGATGTTACAGACAAATGCTCCATTCATGAATGGGAGGAGTTGATGAGAATATACTTGAGGAGGAAGGGATGTCCGGTTGAGGAACAATCAGATGAGATAATTAGTCGATTATCTGGCAAAGCAAGAGACATGGTAAAGATGAATTTACGCAATGAGACAACAGTTGATCCTACAGAGAAGCCAGAGATTGTATTTGACATTCTGAAACAGAAATTCAGCGAATTGGCCTATTCATGCATGCCCTTGGCTGATTTTTACAATACTAAACCTGTACCCGGAGAGGCTGTTATGGAGTATTGGGTTCGATTGAACAAGGCCGTAGATGTCGCTGACGTGGGCCTTAAGAGACAAGGTAAGAAGATTGACTCCGATGTCGTTAGGATGTTTGTAACATACTGCCCTGACCCCAAACTGGCAGCAGTATTCCAATACAAGTCTGCTGAGAAATGGACTGCGAGTGAAGTACAGGAGAGAATCCATGAACATGAACGCCGCAGGAAAGCCACCATGTGTCAATCTACCGCTGTATCCTCAAAGCAAGTAACAGTACATCCCCAGATAACTCCATGTGAAGGCGGGGTCAACTGATAACTGATGTAATTTACTCATGTTACCTTATAACTCTTATATGGCTCTATCATGTGGACAATTGAATATTATTTCTAAGGTGTTTTTCCATTTGTTGCCACCAGGTGACATCTCTCATTTAAACATCTTTGGCCAGTGCATAGGTGAAAATAATTTCATTTGAATAAAGTGTTAAACAGATTATTACAGTTACATAAGTGGCAACAGGGAAACTATGACAACTATGAAACTATGACAACTATTTCCCTTTTTCTCTCTATTTTTACCCCACATAGTTTTTTTTGCATCGATAACGACAAAAAGCAAAGTCTCAAATTTTAAGCAACATTTGGTAAAAAATCATTTTGACACGTTTTTGCTCCATTGTATACTCCCAGGGCCACAAGCCATGTATGTTTTCTGTACTCTATGACAGGTTTAAAGTTCATGTTCTGTAGACCTATGACACTGACGCTACATGATACATTTGGCTGTTATTAAAATATAAATCTCAATGCATTTCAGCACACTGATATCATAATTGAGGGTCTATTGCTGTCCTCTTAAAAGCTGGGAAAAAAACACCTTTGCAGAGTGGATGAAGCCAACACATACTGTACCCTACATTATATGAGCATAACACTCATAGGAGTTTCACTTAATCGTTCTCAGAGCGGAAAGGATTATGATTGGTTGCATCAGGCAACCAATGAAAAAGAAGAGGAGGCGGGAATACCAAACGGAGAGCAGGCAGGTAGACATGTCACTTGATAGGCAAAATAAACACGTTTGGGGAAAAAGTGAGGGAGGAATAAGCATATAAGCAAAGTTGAATATAGTTCTTCATTTTGTGCATTCATGTCCTGTTTCCAGTTAGTCTAATTAACGGATTAAATACTAAATGTGATGCAAGCTAAAATTAGTTAGGTAAAATGCGTTTTCTACGTTGTTAGCAAGCCAACAGTTTAGCCTTAGTTACCAAGCTGCTAGCTAGCTCAACAGTTTTAGCCTTACAGTGCCTTCAGAAAGTATTCGTACCTTTGACTTATTCCACATTTTGTTGTGTTACAGCCTGAATAAAATGTTTAAATATATATTTTTTAAATCACCCATCTACACATACCCCATAATGACAAAGTAAAAACAGGTTTATAGAAATGTTTGCAAATGTATTGAAAATGAAGTATCTCAATTACATACCCTGAGTCAATACTTTGTACAAGCACCTTTGGCAGAGATTACAGCAGTGAGTCTTTCTGGGTAAGTCTATAAGAGCTTTCCACACCTCGATTGTGCAATATTTGCCCATTATTCTTTAAGCTCTGTCAAATTGGTTATTGATCAACAGTAATGATTTAGATGCACTATTGTAAAGTGGCTGTTCCACTGGATGTCAGAAGGTGAATTCACCAATTTGTAAGTCGCTCTGGATAAGAGCGTCTGCTACATGACTTAAATGTAAAATGTAAATGTAGTGTATATTTGGCCTTGCGTTTCAGGTTATTGTCCTGCTGAATGGTGAGTTTGTCTCCAAGTGTCTGTTGGAAAGCAGACTGAACCAGGTTTGCCTTTAGGATTTTGCCTGTGCTTAGCTCTATTCCATTTATTTTCATCCGAAAATATTCAGTCCTTGCCGATGACACGCATACCCATAACATGACGCAGCCACCACCATGCTTGGAAAATATGAAGAGTGGTACTCAGTCATGTGTTGTGTTTGATTTGCCTCAAACATACTGTAATGCTTTGTAGTCAGGACAAAGTTACTTCTTTGACCTAATTTTGTACAGTTTTACTTCAGTACCTTATTGCAAACAGGATGCATGTTTTGGAATATTATATTCTGAACAGACTTCCTTCTCTTCACTCTGTAATTTTGGTAAGTATTGTGGAGTAACTATGTACAATGCTGTTGATCCAGCCTCAGTTCTCTCCTCTCTAAACTTGGCTTGTCAATTTGATCTTGGGGTGGGCTACTGCTGAAAAAGTATAGCCAACAATAAGCAGGTTCACTTATGACAAGCTTTCAAATAGCGTTACCATTGCATGAACACCTGCTGTGACTATCATTAGCAAACTAATTATGCCAAAAGAAGAAAGTGTTACAGTTCAAGAGTAATCAGGACACTGGGAAGTCCAGAACACTGAGCACTCTCATTGAGATCATCTTCTTACAACCAGATGGTCACATCTTGGCTATTTTGTGTAGATACCGGCGCCGCACTACTGGATTTAGGGTACATCTCATCAGGATCAAAGCATTTTGACAACCATTAGAAACAAACACCATTGTAAAGTACTCATTTTATTGAAACGTGCTCAAGTCAAAGGACTTCATATCCATACTGGGGATAGTGATGCACCCTTCAGGCCACCTACAATTAGATGGCTGTAGAGACAGAAAAGACAGCCATCCCTGTAACAGGTTGAAGAAGTGTTAGTAACATGCATCTAATTGCCGTTGGGGGATGTTACAGTAAAATAACCAGCACACACACCTGACAAGCAAAGTGTTCCAGACCATTACACCAACCAGTCAACTGAATACAGAACACAATGACATGTTCAAGTTAATTTGGCATCAAAGCTGATACAATTAAAAGCCAAGTGTAAACTATAGTCTTCAATGCCAAAATCACCAACCTTGTTCTACAGTAGGATATTTTCCAAATTCACTGGGGATCTGGGTTTCAGAGTTTTCCACTATTGTGAGCGGTCCAAGAACAGAGTTTTGAACCAGGCCCTGGGGTTCTGAGAAAAAAATATATACATTACTTCAAGCTGCAGTCCCATCAGAACTCAAGAGTGATCAGCTCAAATGAATATGGAACTACAGTTTAGTCAGGCTTGAAATGAAGTGCCTCAAAATACCTGAATCCACACCCCTCTTCAACCGAGGCTTGCAACTCGAGTCACAGCACTTGCAGAGGTCACTTTGAGACGGGTCGTCCAGCAGCTCCCATCTATGAATAAAAAAAGTTGGCTGTTGCATTGGCACTAACGTCATTATGGTCGTTATGTGACCAATACTTACTCTCCAGTCTCTTTAATGTAGTGGCAGGCCTTCTTTTCTATATCAAAAACCTCAGGGTCCCATGCAACAAGCTTACAATGAATATACACCTGGGGTGAAATAAGAGAACAGTCAAGAGCTACAGTATGAAAACAACCCAGTCATACAGAGAACTTGTGGTCCACTCACTTCCTCGCCTAAGGCAAACTTGAAGGACTGCAGGTAAAGCAGAATAGCAGACGAGTGGTACCTAGGCAGGAACCTGGAGTTCCCAGTCTTCCCATCTGCAAGGCAACTGAAAATGCATTGTGCAATGAGCAGACAAACAGAACTTCCATCCAGCAAATAAGCTAACTTTAAAATGTATTCAATACTTTTCAACATTTGAGTAGGCTGTTTAGCGCTAGGCAGTCAAAAACCAAAACGTGCACCCTACATGGCCATAGCCAGGTCTGGTACATACCCCTTGTTGGTGATGATGGGGTACACCAGGCTCGCAGACTGCAGTTCTGGTGTTGTGGCCGCCACACACTCCTCCAAGAGCAGCAGCAAGGGCTGATGGTCCTTCTGATCCACTGCTGCCCAGATGGGGATGAAAGAGCCCAGGGGAAACAGGCTGCTCTTAGCCAGACCAGTAAGGTCTTCTACATGCAACAGAGAGGGGAAGGGGCGCAATGCTCATACGTACTGTACAGCCACAGGTTTCAACTAGCTTTGGGCAGTGTCCTCTGCTAGGAATTTCTTTACCAGGTAAGTTGACTGAACATATTCTTACAATAATTGATGTTGTATGAGTCACTCACCATTGAGGAGTGCCATGTGGAAAACCAATCCTCCATGACCCTCAGCACTACCATAGGCAGGGATAAGGAATGGGGGAATCCATCCCTCAGGGCTACATACAAGGGGGAATGTTTAGTTTAATAATGAAGGTGGCAAAGGCTTAGGAAGATTTGATTCCAACACCATAGCTAGAGTACACTACACCCAATAGAGCCCTAAAACTCAACTCAGTTCCACTGCATTTAAAAAATAAAAAATCATTCCCCTCTAATTAGGGACTGATTTAGACCTGGGACACCAGGTGTGTGCAATTAATGATAAAGTAGAACCGAAAGACAGCAGGCACCAGACCTCTTAGGGTAAGAGTTGAGTACCCCTGGCATAGATGGTTACCTTATGTAAACACACTTTATATGGTGACTAATAGCAGCAGGTTTGGGCTTTCGGTTAGGTCTGTAAGTCAGGCTGGTTGAATAGATGTGTTTTTTGCCAGTCACCTGGGGAATAGAAGGAGAAGCATTAGTCGTCGCAGGATCCAAAATGGCATACATTGGGTCAAGAGTTAGCCATTACCCGTTTCTTGATGGCACAGCCATTGAGGTTGTAGTGGAATGTCGCCATCCCTTCTCCCGTGGGAAGAACAGAAAATGTGGACGGAACACAGTGTCCAAGGAAAAGACGGGCAGCATGTTCAACCAACTCTGGACTGACCTTCCATGTCACTTTAATGGAGTGTTTCTCACAATCCACATTAAAATCTAAAAATATAAATTTGATAATGTCATCATTCACATCTCAAGAGCCAACACCACAACTTGGCTAGTCTGTTAGGCGGTCAGCATGAGATAAGTAACCTATTCAAGTTAACATGGTATCAGCGCTACATAATCATATTATGCGTTCATTATTAGACGTACCTTCATTGGCAGCGCTTGCTGCTGCTACGACGACAGCCAAAACAATTCCACATTGCCAAAGGAGAGACATGACTAAATGATCTAGGAGTGCCTACAAACTAGAAATATTTATGGACCAATTGATCCTAATCATCTTAATTCTGAACACCCGTGAGAGGTCAAGGAGCGATAATTATAGACCTAAAAACTTACCAACATCATCACTTTTGGTATTTCCTGGTCTGAAAACATCCTTGAATTTTTATGGGTTTTAAAAGTAAAAATGGTAATAGTCACATCTTTTCCCCATAAAGTAGTCTGTAAGGCGTCTCACAAAACACGACGGACGGACAGAATAGTGACTTACACAGGAGATAAAGTTGAATCAAAAAGATTGAACAATCTGGTTTGCTCAATTTGACAGTACCACACTAAGTGTGGATTAGGTATTTTTTACATCGATTTAAAGTGTATTTTATGCGACAGTCAAAATGCTGATCAAGGATAAGGTAAGACCAGCAAATTTAATTGGTGGCCAAGCCCGCTAGTTTACATACTGAATGATCATCTCATCACCGATCTAGCTATCTGCCGTAGCTAAATATATGAATAGATCTGAAAAGCGCTATATAGTGAGTATCGCAGCAGGCCATTGGCATACCCGTATAGAATGCAGAGTTCGCTAACGTTAACTATACTGAACCAAAATGTAAACGCCGCAAGCAACAATGAAAGATTTTTCTGAGTTACATTTCATATAAGGAAATCAGTCAATTGAATTAAATTCATTAGGCCCCAATCTATGGATTTCACAGGACTGGGCAGGGGCGCAGCCATGGTTGGGACTGGGAGAGCAGGGGTGCAGCAATGGATGGGACTGGGAGGGCAAGTGCGCAGCCACAGGGGAGCCAGGCCAAGCCAATCAGAATGAGTTCTTCCCCACAAAAGGGCTTTATTACAGACAGAAATACTCCTCAGTTTCATCAGCTGTCAGGGTTGCTGGTTTCAGAGGATCCCTCAGGTGAAGAAGCCAGATGTGGACGTCCTGGGCTGGAGTGGTTACACGTGGTCTGTGGTTGTGAGGCCGGTTGGACGTACTGCAAATTCTCTAAAACGACATTGGAGGCGGCTTTTGTAGAGAAATGAACAGTCAATTATCTGGCAAAAGCTTTGGTGGACTTTCCTACAGTCAGCATGGCAATTGCATTTTGTATGCTATTTTGTATGCTATTGTATGTGTGAACGATGGCTAGCTCCTCGAATGATCCCAGTCCCTCCTATTGTGCATCTTTTGTAGAAAGAGGCGACGATTCTCAGAACATATGTTCTCTACAAATGTTTTATTTCCTTTTGGATGCAGATGCAAGATGCAGAGAGTGAGTTCTGCTTAATTAAAACGACCTGATCTCCAAAGTCCAAGTCTATAGTCTCAATCAACCACACACAACGCAGAGTTACAGCGGTGCAGTATAGCACCGGTTACATTGGTGCCTTCTCGACCGGATTCATCGTTGATCGACGTCAGCTCAATCACCGCGGCGCTGCTTCTCGAGAGACTAATTATATCATTGAGGTATTCTTGCCGCCTTGTGGCAAAAATCGGAAGTACACGTCTTTTTTCCTGTTTATTTTTTTTTCTGACAACGATGGATTGAGAGCGCTGTTTATAGTTAACCAACATAGAAGTGTGTTCATCAACAGACATTTTAACGTAACATTAGTGGTTTAGTGGCATGGCATCTTATAATGGCGATGAACCCAAATTCACTGCTGGGAGGGGGAGGTTTTTCTCATACTCTGATCAAACCCCTGTAAAGTGTGTAGGTGCAGGAGGTTCCCCCATGTTTTGCTCCACAAAAAAATTGGATGAAAGCCCTTCATCTGGTGTTAATCCAAATGCCCCTGTAGATGGTCTAGCTGAGCTGGTCACTCAGCTAGCCCAGGAAATAGGGAGCTCGATTAGGGAAGAACTACAGAGTGGCAGGTCCAGTACTTATGAGCCACCAGTCGGTAGGATATGTAGATCTCAGTAAAATTAAGTTCACCATGCAATCAGACTTAAAGGAACCTCCTACATATAGAGGAGATGTTACAGACAAATGCTCCATTCATGAATGGGAGGAGTTGATGAGAATATACTTGAGGAGGAAGGGATGTCCGGTTGAGGAACAATCAGATGAGATAATTAGTCGATTATCTGGCAAAGCAAGAGACATGGTAAAGATGAATTTACGCAATGAGACAACAGTTGATCCTACAGAGAAGCCAGAGATTGTATTTGACATTCTGAAACAGAAATTCAGCGAATTGGCCTATTCATGCATGCCCTTGGCTGATTTTTACAATACTAAACCTGTACCCGGAGAGGCTGTTATGGAGTATTGGGTTCGATTGAACAAGGCCGTAGATGTCGCTGACGTGGGCCTTAAGAGACAAGGTAAGAAGATTGACTCCGATGTCGTTAGGATGTTTGTAACATACTGCCCTGACCCCAAACTGGCAGCAGTATTCCAATACAAGTCTGCTGAGAAATGGACTGCGAGTGAAGTACAGGAGAGAATCCATGAACATGAACGCCGCAGGAAAGCCACCATGTGTCAATCTACCGCTGTATCCTCAAAGCAAGTAACAGTACATCCCCAGATAACTCCATGTGAAGGCGGGGTCAACTGATAACTGATGTAATTTACTCATGTTACCTTATAACTCTTATATGGCTCTATCATGTGGACAATTGAATATTATTTCTAAGGTGTTTTTCCATTTGTTGCCACCAGGTGACATCTCTCATTTAAACATCTTTGGCCAGTGCATAGGTGAAAATAATTTCATTTGAATAAAGTGTTAAACAGATTATTACAGTTACATAAGTGGCAACAGGGAAACTATGACAACTATGAAACTATGACAACTATTTCCCTTTTTCTCTCTATTTTTACCCCACATAGTTTTTTTTGCATCGATAACGACAAAAAGCAAAGTCTCAAATTTTAAGCAACATTTGGTAAAAAATCATTTTGACACGTTTTTGCTCCATTGTATACTCCCAGGGCCACAAGCCATGTATGTTTTCTGTACTCTATGACAGGTTTAAAGTTCATGTTCTGTAGACCTATGACACTGACGCTACATGATACATTTGGCTGTTATTAAAATATAAATCTCAATGCATTTCAGCACACTGATATCATAATTGAGGGTCTATTGCTGTCCTCTTAAAAGCTGGGAAAAAAACACCTTTGCAGAGTGGATGAAGCCAACACATACTGTACCCTACATTATATGAGCATAACACTCATAGGAGTTTCACTTAATCGTTCTCAGAGCGGAAAGGATTATGATTGGTTGCATCAGGCAACCAATGAAAAAGAAGAGGAGGCGGGAATACCAAACGGAGAGCAGGCAGGTAGACATGTCACTTGATAGGCAAAATAAACACGTTTGGGGAAAAAGTGAGGGAGGAATAAGCATATAAGCAAAGTTGAATATAGTTCTTCATTTTGTGCATTCATGTCCTGTTTCCAGTTAGTCTAATTAACGGATTAAATACTAAATGTGATGCAAGCTAAAATTAGTTAGGTAAAATGCGTTTTCTACGTTGTTAGCAAGCCAACAGTTTAGCCTTAGTTACCAAGCTGCTAGCTAGCTCAACAGTTTTAGCCTTACAGTGCCTTCAGAAAGTATTCGTACCTTTGACTTATTCCACATTTTGTTGTGTTACAGCCTGAATAAAATGTTTAAATATATATTTTTTAAATCACCCATCTACACATACCCCATAATGACAAAGTAAAAACAGGTTTATAGAAATGTTTGCAAATGTATTGAAAATGAAGTATCTCAATTACATACCCTGAGTCAATACTTTGTACAAGCACCTTTGGCAGAGATTACAGCAGTGAGTCTTTCTGGGTAAGTCTATAAGAGCTTTCCACACCTCGATTGTGCAATATTTGCCCATTATTCTTTAAGCTCTGTCAAATTGGTTATTGATCAACAGTAATGATTTAGATGCACTATTGTAAAGTGGCTGTTCCACTGGATGTCAGAAGGTGAATTCACCAATTTGTAAGTCGCTCTGGATAAGAGCGTCTGCTACATGACTTAAATGTAAAATGTAAATGTAGTGTATATTTGGCCTTGCGTTTCAGGTTATTGTCCTGCTGAATGGTGAGTTTGTCTCCAAGTGTCTGTTGGAAAGCAGACTGAACCAGGTTTGCCTTTAGGATTTTGCCTGTGCTTAGCTCTATTCCATTTATTTTCATCCGAAAATATTCAGTCCTTGCCGATGACACGCATACCCATAACATGACGCAGCCACCACCATGCTTGGAAAATATGAAGAGTGGTACTCAGTCATGTGTTGTGTTTGATTTGCCTCAAACATACTGTAATGCTTTGTAGTCAGGACAAAGTTACTTCTTTGACCTAATTTTGTACAGTTTTACTTCAGTACCTTATTGCAAACAGGATGCATGTTTTGGAATATTATATTCTGAACAGACTTCCTTCTCTTCACTCTGTAATTTTGGTAAGTATTGTGGAGTAACTATGTACAATGCTGTTGATCCAGCCTCAGTTCTCTCCTCTCTAAACTTGGCTTGTCAATTTGATCTTGGGGTGGGCTACTGCTGAAAAAGTATAGCCAACAATAAGCAGGTTCACTTATGACAAGCTTTCAAATAGCGTTACCATTGCATGAACACCTGCTGTGACTATCATTAGCAAACTAATTATGCCAAAAGAAGAAAGTGTTACAGTTCAAGAGTAATCAGGACACTGGGAAGTCCAGAACACTGAGCACTCTCATTGAGATCATCTTCTTACAACCAGATGGTCACATCTTGGCTATTTTGTGTAGATACCGGCGCCGCACTACTGGATTTAGGGTACATCTCATCAGGATCAAAGCATTTTGACAACCATTAGAAACAAACACCATTGTAAAGTACTCATTTTATTGAAACGTGCTCAAGTCAAAGGACTTCATATCCATACTGGGGATAGTGATGCACCCTTCAGGCCACCTACAATTAGATGGCTGTAGAGACAGAAAAGACAGCCATCCCTGTAACAGGTTGAAGAAGTGTTAGTAACATGCATCTAATTGCCGTTGGGGGATGTTACAGTAAAATAACCAGCACACACACCTGACAAGCAAAGTGTTCCAGACCATTACACCAACCAGTCAACTGAATACAGAACACAATGACATGTTCAAGTTAATTTGGCATCAAAGCTGATACAATTAAAAGCCAAGTGTAAACTATAGTCTTCAATGCCAAAATCACCAACCTTGTTCTACAGTAGGATATTTTCCAAATTCACTGGGGATCTGGGTTTCAGAGTTTTCCACTATTGTGAGCGGTCCAAGAACAGAGTTTTGAACCAGGCCCTGGGGTTCTGAGAAAAAAATATATACATTACTTCAAGCTGCAGTCCCATCAGAACTCAAGAGTGATCAGCTCAAATGAATATGGAACTACAGTTTAGTCAGGCTTGAAATGAAGTGCCTCAAAATACCTGAATCCACACCCCTCTTCAACCGAGGCTTGCAACTCGAGTCACAGCACTTGCAGAGGTCACTTTGAGACGGGTCGTCCAGCAGCTCCCATCTATGAATAAAAAAGTTGGCTGTTGCATTGGCACTAACGTCATTATGGTCGTTATGTGACCAATACTTACTCTCCAGTCTCTTTAATGTAGTGGCAGGCCTTCTTTTCTATATCAAAAACCTCAGGGTCCCATGCAACAAGCTTACAATGAATATACACCTGGGGTGAAATAAGAGAACAGTCAAGAGCTACAGTATGAAAACAACCCAGTCATACAGAGAACTTGTGGTCCACTCACTTCCTCGCCTAAGGCAAACTTGAAGGACTGCAGGTAAAGCAGAATAGCAGACGAGTGGTACCTAGGCAGGAACCTGGAGTTCCCAGTCTTCCCATCTGCAAGGCAACTGAAAATGCATTGTGCAATGAGCAGACAAACAGAACTTCCATCCAGCAAATAAGCTAACTTTAAAATGTATTCAATACTTTTCAACATTTGAGTAGGCTGTTTAGCGCTAGGCAGTCAAAAACCAAAACGTGCACCCTACATGGCCATAGCCAGGTCTGGTACATACCCCTTGTTGGTGATGATGGGGTACACCAGGCTCGCAGACTGCAGTTCTGGTGTTGTGGCCGCCACACACTCCTCCAAGAGCAGCAGCAAGGGCTGATGGTCCTTCTGATCCACTGCTGCCCAGATGGGGATGAAAGAGCCCAGGGGAAACAGGCTGCTCTTAGCCAGACCAGTAAGGTCTTCTACATGCAACAGAGAGGGGAAGGGGCGCAATGCTCATACGTACTGTACAGCCACAGGTTTCAACTAGCTTTGGGCAGTGTCCTCTGCTAGGAATTTCTTTACCAGGTAAGTTGACTGAACATATTCTTACAATAATTGATGTTGTATGAGTCACTCACCATTGAGGAGTGCCATGTGGAAAACCAATCCTCCATGACCCTCAGCACTACCATAGGCAGGGATAAGGAATGGGGGAATCCATCCCTCAGGGCTACATACAAGGGGGAATGTTTAGTTTAATAATGAAGGTGGCAAAGGCTTAGGAAGATTTGATTCCAACACCATAGCTAGAGTACACTACACCCAATAGAGCCCTAAAACTCAACTCAGTTCCACTGCATTTAAAAAATAAAAAATCATTCCCCTCTAATTAGGGACTGATTTAGACCTGGGACACCAGGTGTGTGCAATTAATGATAAAGTAGAACCGAAAGACAGCAGGCACCAGACCTCTTAGGGTAAGAGTTGAGTACCCCTGGCATAGATGGTTACCTTATGTAAACACACTTTATATGGTGACTAATAGCAGCAGGTTTGGGCTTTCGGTTAGGTCTGTAAGTCAGGCTGGTTGAATAGATGTGTTTTTTGCCAGTCACCTGGGGAATAGAAGGAGAAGCATTAGTCGTCGCAGGATCCAAAATGGCATACATTGGGTCAAGAGTTAGCCATTACCCGTTTCTTGATGGCACAGCCATTGAGGTTGTAGTGGAATGTCGCCATCCCTTCTCCCGTGGGAAGAACAGAAAATGTGGACGGAACACAGTGTCCAAGGAAAAGACGGGCAGCATGTTCAACCAACTCTGGACTGACCTTCCATGTCACTTTAATGGAGTGTTTCTCACAATCCACATTAAAATCTAAAAATATAAATTTGATAATGTCATCATTCACATCTCAAGAGCCAACACCACAACTTGGCTAGTCTGTTAGGCGGTCAGCATGAGATAAGTAACCTATTCAAGTTAACATGGTATCAGCGCTACATAATCATATTATGCGTTCATTATTAGACGTACCTTCATTGGCAGCGCTTGCTGCTGCTACGACGACAGCCAAAACAATTCCACATTGCCAAAGGAGAGACATGACTAAATGATCTAGGAGTGCCTACAAACTAGAAATATTTATGGACCAATTGATCCTAATCATCTTAATTCTGAACACCCGTGAGAGGTCAAGGAGCGATAATTATAGACCTAAAAACTTACCAACATCATCACTTTTGGTATTTCCTGGTCTGAAAACATCCTTGAATTTTTATGGGTTTTAAAAGTAAAAATGGTAATAGTCACATCTTTTCCCCATAAAGTAGTCTGTAAAGCGTCTCACAAAACACGACGGACGGACAGAATAGTGACTTACACAGGAGATAAAGTTGAATCAAAAAGATTGAACAATCTGGTTTGCTCAATTTGACAGTACCACACTAAGTGTGGATTAGGTATTTTTTACATCGATTTAAAGTGTATTTTATGCGACAGTCAAAATGCTGATCAAGGATAAGGTAAGACCAGCAAATTTAATTGGTGGCCAAGCCCGCTAGTTTACATACTGAATGATCATCTCATCACCGATCTAGCTATCTGCCGTAGCTAAATATATGAATAGATCTGAAAAGCGCTATATAGTGAGCATCGCAGCAGGCCATTGGCATACCCGTATAGAATGCAGAGTTCGCTAACGTTAACTATACTGAACCAAAATGTAAACGCCGCAAGCAACAATGAAAGATTTTTCTGAGTTACATTTCATATAAGGAAATCAGTCAATTGAATTAAATTCATTAGGCCCCAATCTATGGATTTCACAGGACTGGGCAGGGGCGCAGCCATGGTTGGGACTGGGAGAGCAGGGGTGCAGCAATGGATGGGACTGGGAGGGCAAGTGCGCAGCCACAGGGGAGCCAGGCCAAGCCAATCAGAATGAGTTCTTCCCCACAAAAGGGCTTTATTACAGACAGAAATACTCCTCAGTTTCATCAGCTGTCAGGGTTGCTGGTTTCAGAGGATCCCTCAGGTGAAGAAGCCAGATGTGGACGTCCTGGGCTGGAGTGGTTACACGTGGTCTGTGGTTGTGAGGCCGGTTGGACGTACTGCAAATTCTCTAAAACGACATTGGAGGCGGCTTTTGTAGAGAAATGAACAGTCAATTCTCTGGCAAAAGCTTTGGTGGACTTTCCTACAGTCAGCATGGCAATTGCATTTTGTATGCTATTTTGTATGCTATTGTATGTGTGAACGATGGCTAGCTCCTCGAATGATCCCAGTCCCTCCTATTGTGCATCTTTTGTAGAAAGAGGCGACGATTCTCAGAACATATGTTCTCTACAAATGTTTTATTTCCTTTTGGATGCAGATGCAAGATGCAGAGAGTGAGTTCTGCTTAATTAAAACGACCTGATCTCCAAAGTCCAAGTCTATAGTCTCAATCAACCACACACAACGCAGAGTTACAGCGGTGCAGTATAGCACCGGTTACATTGGTGCCTTCTCGACCCGGATTCATCGTTGATCGACGTCAGCTCAATCACCGCGGCGCTGCTTCTCGAGAGACTAATTATATCATTGAGGTATTCTTGCCGCCTTGTGGCAAAAATCGGAAGTACACGTCTTTTTTCCTGTTTATTTTTTTTTCTGACAACGATGGATTGAGAGCGCTGTTTATAGTTAACCAACATAGAAGTGTGTTCATCAACAGACATTTTAACGTAACATTAGTGGTTTAGTGGCATGGCATCTTATAATGGCGATGAACCCAAATTCACTGCTGGGAGGGGGAGGTTTTTCTCATACTCTGATCAAACCCCTGTAAAGTGTGTAGGTGCAGGAGGTTCCCCCATGTTTTGCTCCACAAAAAAATTGGATGAAAGCCCTTCATCTGGTGTTAATCCAAATGCCCCTGTAGATGGTCTAGCTGAGCTGGTCACTCAGCTAGCCCAGGAAATAGGGAGCTCGATTAGGGAAGAACTACAGAGTGGCAGGTCCAGTACTTATGAGCCACCAGTCGGTAGGATATGTAGATCTCAGTAAAATTAAGTTCACCATGCAATCAGACTTAAAGGAACCTCCTACATATAGAGGAGATGTTACAGACAAATGCTCCATTCATGAATGGGAGGAGTTGATGAGAATATACTTGAGGAGGAAGGGATGTCCGGTTGAGGAACAATCAGATGAGATAATTAGTCGATTATCTGGCAAAGCAAGAGACATGGTAAAGATGAATTTACGCAATGAGACAACAGTTGATCCTACAGAGAAGCCAGAGATTGTATTTGACATTCTGAAACAGAAATTCAGCGAATTGGCCTATTCATGCATGCCCTTGGCTGATTTTTACAATACTAAACCTGTACCCGGAGAGGCTGTTATGGAGTATTGGGTTCGATTGAACAAGGCCGTAGATGTCGCTGACGTGGGCCTTAAGAGACAAGGTAAGAAGATTGACTCCGATGTCGTTAGGATGTTTGTAACATACTGCCCTGACCCCAAACTGGCAGCAGTATTCCAATACAAGTCTGCTGAGAAATGGACTGCGAGTGAAGTACAGGAGAGAATCCATGAACATGAACGCCGCAGGAAAGCCACCATGTGTCAATCTACCGCTGTATCCTCAAAGCAAGTAACAGTACATCCCCAGATAACTCCATGTGAAGGCGGGGTCAACTGATAACTGATGTAATTTACTCATGTTACCTTATAACTCTTATATGGCTCTATCATGTGGACAATTGAATATTATTTCTAAGGTGTTTTTCCATTTGTTGCCACCAGGTGACATCTCTCATTTAAACATCTTTGGCCAGTGCATAGGTGAAAATAATTTCATTTGAATAAAGTGTTAAACAGATTATTACAGTTACATAAGTGGCAACAGGGAAACTATGACAACTATGAAACTATGACAACTATTTCCCTTTTTCTCTCTATTTTTACCCCACATAGTTTTTTTTGCATCGATAACGACAAAAAGCAAAGTCTCAAATTTTAAGCAACATTTGGTAAAAAATCATTTTGACACGTTTTTGCTCCATTGTATACTCCCAGGGCCACAAGCCATGTATGTTTTCTGTACTCTATGACAGGTTTAAAGTTCATGTTCTGTAGACCTATGACACTGACGCTACATGATACATTTGGCTGTTATTAAAATATAAATCTCAATGCATTTCAGCACACTGATATCATAATTGAGGGTCTATTGCTGTCCTCTTAAAAGCTGGGAAAAAAACACCTTTGCAGAGTGGATGAAGCCAACACATACTGTACCCTACATTATATGAGCATAACACTCATAGGAGTTTCACTTAATCGTTCTCAGAGCGGAAAGGATTATGATTGGTTGCATCAGGCAACCAATGAAAAAGAAGAGGAGGCGGGAATACCAAACGGAGAGCAGGCAGGTAGACATGTCACTTGATAGGCAAAATAAACACGTTTGGGGAAAAAGTGAGGGAGGAATAAGCATATAAGCAAAGTTGAATATAGTTCTTCATTTTGTGCATTCATGTCCTGTTTCCAGTTAGTCTAATTAACGGATTAAATACTAAATGTGATGCAAGCTAAAATTAGTTAGGTAAAATGCGTTTTCTACGTTGTTAGCAAGCCAACAGTTTAGCCTTAGTTACCAAGCTGCTAGCTAGCTCAACAGTTTTAGCCTTACAGTGCCTTCAGAAAGTATTCGTACCTTTGACTTATTCCACATTTTGTTGTGTTACAGCCTGAATAAAATGTTTAAATATATATTTTTTAAATCACCCATCTACACATACCCCATAATGACAAAGTAAAAACAGGTTTATAGAAATGTTTGCAAATGTATTGAAAATGAAGTATCTCAATTACATACCCTGAGTCAATACTTTGTACAAGCACCTTTGGCAGAGATTACAGCAGTGAGTCTTTCTGGGTAAGTCTATAAGAGCTTTCCACACCTCGATTGTGCAATATTTGCCCATTATTCTTTAAGCTCTGTCAAATTGGTTATTGATCAACAGTAATGATTTAGATGCACTATTGTAAAGTGGCTGTTCCACTGGATGTCAGAAGGTGAATTCACCAATTTGTAAGTCGCTCTGGATAAGAGCGTCTGCTACATGACTTAAATGTAAAATGTAAATGTAGTGTATATTTGGCCTTGCGTTTCAGGTTATTGTCCTGCTGAATGGTGAGTTTGTCTCCAAGTGTCTGTTGGAAAGCAGACTGAACCAGGTTTGCCTTTAGGATTTTGCCTGTGCTTAGCTCTATTCCATTTATTTTCATCCGAAAATATTCAGTCCTTGCCGATGACACGCATACCCATAACATGACGCAGCCACCACCATGCTTGGAAAATATGAAGAGTGGTACTCAGTCATGTGTTGTGTTTGATTTGCCTCAAACATACTGTAATGCTTTGTAGTCAGGACAAAGTTACTTCTTTGACCTAATTTTGTACAGTTTTACTTCAGTACCTTATTGCAAACAGGATGCATGTTTTGGAATATTATATTCTGAACAGACTTCCTTCTCTTCACTCTGTAATTTTGGTAAGTATTGTGGAGTAACTATGTACAATGCTGTTGATCCAGCCTCAGTTCTCTCCTCTCTAAACTTGGCTTGTCAATTTGATCTTGGGGTGGGCTACTGCTGAAAAAGTATAGCCAACAATAAGCAGGTTCACTTATGACAAGCTTTCAAATAGCGTTACCATTGCATGAACACCTGCTGTGACTATCATTAGCAAACTAATTATGCCAAAAGAAGAAAGTGTTACAGTTCAAGAGTAATCAGGACACTGGGAAGTCCAGAACACTGAGCACTCTCATTGAGATCATCTTCTTACAACCAGATGGTCACATCTTGGCTATTTTGTGTAGATACCGGCGCCGCACTACTGGATTTAGGGTACATCTCATCAGGATCAAAGCATTTTGACAACCATTAGAAACAAACACCATTGTAAAGTACTCATTTTATTGAAACGTGCTCAAGTCAAAGGACTTCATATCCATACTGGGGATAGTGATGCACCCTTCAGGCCACCTACAATTAGATGGCTGTAGAGACAGAAAAGACAGCCATCCCTGTAACAGGTTGAAGAAGTGTTAGTAACATGCATCTAATTGCCGTTGGGGGATGTTACAGTAAAATAACCAGCACACACACCTGACAAGCAAAGTGTTCCAGACCATTACACCAACCAGTCAACTGAATACAGAACACAATGACATGTTCAAGTTAATTTGGCATCAAAGCTGATACAATTAAAAGCCAAGTGTAAACTATAGTCTTCAATGCCAAAATCACCAACCTTGTTCTACAGTAGGATATTTTCCAAATTCACTGGGGATCTGGGTTTCAGAGTTTTCCACTATTGTGAGCGGTCCAAGAACAGAGTTTTGAACCAGGCCCTGGGGTTCTGAGAAAAAAATATATACATTACTTCAAGCTGCAGTCCCATCAGAACTCAAGAGTGATCAGCTCAAATGAATATGGAACTACAGTTTAGTCAGGCTTGAAATGAAGTGCCTCAAAATACCTGAATCCACACCCCTTTCAACCGAGGCTTGCAACTCGAGTCACAGCACTTGCAGAGGTCACTTTGAGACGGGTCGTCCAGCAGCTCCCATCTATGAATAAAAAAGTTGGCTGTTGCATTGGCACTAACGTCATTATGGTCGTTATGTGACCAATACTTACTCTCCAGTCTCTTTAATGTAGTGGCAGGCCTTCTTTTCTATATCAAAAACCTCAGGGTCCCATGCAACAAGCTTACAATGAATATACACCTGGGGTGAAATAAGAGAACAGTCAAGAGCTACAGTATGAAAACAACCCAGTCATACAGAGAACTTGTGGTCCACTCACTTCCTCGCCTAAGGCAAACTTGAAGGACTGCAGGTAAAGCAGAATAGCAGACGAGTGGTACCTAGGCAGGAACCTGGAGTTCCCAGTCTTCCCATCTGCAAGGCAACTGAAAATGCATTGTGCAATGAGCAGACAAACAGAACTTCCATCCAGCAAATAAGCTAACTTTAAAATGTATTCAATACTTTTCAACATTTGAGTAGGCTGTTTAGCGCTAGGCAGTCAAAAACCAAAACGTGCACCCTACATGGCCATAGCCAGGTCTGGTACATACCCCTTGTTGGTGATGATGGGGTACACCAGGCTCGCAGACTGCAGTTCTGGTGTTGTGGCCGCCACACACTCCTCCAAGAGCAGCAGCAAGGGCTGATGGTCCTTCTGATCCACTGCTGCCCAGATGGGGATGAAAGAGCCCAGGGGAAACAGGCTGCTCTTAGCCAGACCAGTAAGGTCTTCTACATGCAACAGAGAGGGGAAGGGGCGCAATGCTCATACGTACTGTACAGCCACAGGTTTCAACTAGCTTTGGGCAGTGTCCTCTGCTAGGAATTTCTTTACCAGGTAAGTTGACTGAACATATTCTTACAATAATTGATGTTGTATGAGTCACTCACCATTGAGGAGTGCCATGTGGAAAACCAATCCTCCATGACCCTCAGCACTACCATAGGCAGGGATAAGGAATGGGGGAATCCATCCCTCAGGGCTACATACAAGGGGGAATGTTTAGTTTAATAATGAAGGTGGCAAAGGCTTAGGAAGATTTGATTCCAACACCATAGCTAGAGTACACTACACCCAATAGAGCCCTAAAACTCAACTCAGTTCCACTGCATTTAAAAAATAAAAAATCATTCCCCTCTAATTAGGGACTGATTTAGACCTGGGACACCAGGTGTGTGCAATTAATGATAAAGTAGAACCGAAAGACAGCAGGCACCAGACCTCTTAGGGTAAGAGTTGAGTACCCCTGGCATAGATGGTTACCTTATGTAAACACACTTTATATGGTGACTAATAGCAGCAGGTTTGGGCTTTCGGTTAGGTCTGTAAGTCAGGCTGGTTGAATAGATGTGTTTTTTGCCAGTCACCTGGGGAATAGAAGGAGAAGCATTAGTCGTCGCAGGATCCAAAATGGCATACATTGGGTCAAGAGTTAGCCATTACCCGTTTCTTGATGGCACAGCCATTGAGGTTGTAGTGGAATGTCGCCATCCCTTCTCCCGTGGGAAGAACAGAAAATGTGGACGGAACACAGTGTCCAAGGAAAAGACGGGCAGCATGTTCAACCAACTCTGGACTGACCTTCCATGTCACTTTAATGGAGTGTTTCTCACAATCCACATTAAAATCTAAAAATATAAATTTGATAATGTCATCATTCACATCTCAAGAGCCAACACCACAACTTGGCTAGTCTGTTAGGCGGTCAGCATGAGATAAGTAACCTATTCAAGTTAACATGGTATCAGCGCTACATAATCATATTATGCGTTCATTATTAGACGTACCTTCATTGGCAGCGCTTGCTGCTGCTACGACGACAGCCAAAACAATTCCACATTGCCAAAGGAGAGACATGACTAAATGATCTAGGAGTGCCTACAAACTAGAAATATTTATGGACCAATTGATCCTAATCATCTTAATTCTGAACACCCGTGAGAGGTCAAGGAGCGATAATTATAGACCTAAAAACTTACCAACATCATCACTTTTGGTATTTCCTGGTCTGAAAACATCCTTGAATTTTTATGGGTTTTAAAAGTAAAAATGGTAATAGTCACATCTTTTCCCCATAAAGTAGTCTGTAAGGCGTCTCACAAAACACGACGGACGGACAGAATAGTGACTTACACAGGAGATAAAGTTGAATCAAAAAGATTGAACAATCTGGTTTGCTCAATTTGACAGTACCACACTAAGTGTGGATTAGGTATTTTTTACATCGATTTAAAGTGTATTTTATGCGACAGTCAAAATGCTGATCAAGGATAAGGTAAGACCAGCAAATTTAATTGGTGGCCAAGCCCGCTAGTTTACATACTGAATGATCATCTCATCACCGATCTAGCTATCTGCCGTAGCTAAATATATGAATAGATCTGAAAAGCGCTATATAGTGAGTATCGCAGCAGGCCATTGGCATACCCGTATAGAATGCAGAGTTCGCTAACGTTAACTATACTGAACCAAAATGTAAACGCCGCAAGCAACAATGAAAGATTTTTCTGAGTTACATTTCATATAAGGAAATCAGTCAATTGAATTAAATTCATTAGGCCCCAATCTATGGATTTCACAGGACTGGGCAGGGGCGCAGCCATGGTTGGGACTGGGAGAGCAGGGGTGCAGCAATGGATGGGACTGGGAGGGCAAGTGCGCAGCCACAGGGGAGCCAGGCCAAGCCAATCAGAATGAGTTCTTCCCCACAAAAGGGCTTTATTACAGACAGAAATACTCCTCAGTTTCATCAGCTGTCAGGGTTGCTGGTTTCAGAGGATCCCTCAGGTGAAGAAGCCAGATGTGGACGTCCTGGGCTGGAGTGGTTACACGTGGTCTGTGGTTGTGAGGCCGGTTGGACGTACTGCAAATTCTCTAAAACGACATTGGAGGCGGCTTTTGTAGAGAAATGAACAGTCAATTCTCTGGCAAAAGCTTTGGTGGACTTTCCTACAGTCAGCATGGCAATTGCATTTTGTATGCTATTTTGTATGCTATTGTATGTGTGAACGATGGCTAGCTCCTCGAATGATCCCAGTCCCTCCTATTGTGCATCTTTTGTAGAAAGAGGCGCGATTCTCAGAACATATGTTCTCTACAAATGTTTTATTTCCTTTTGGATGCAGATGCAAGATGCAGAGAGTGAGTTCTGCTTAATTAAAACGACCTGATCTCCAAAGTCCAAGTCTATAGTCTCAATCAACCACACACAACGCAGAGTTACAGCGGTGCAGTATAGCACCGGTTACATTGGTGCCTTCTCGACCCGGATTCATCGTTGATCGACGTCAGCTCAATCACCGCGGCGCTGCTTCTCGAGAGACTAATTATATCATTGAGGTATTCTTGCCGCCTTGTGGCAAAAATCGGAAGTACACGTCTTTTTCCTGTTTATTTTTTTTTCTGACAACGATGGATTGAGAGCGCTGTTTATAGTTAACCAACATAGAAGTGTGTTCATCAACAGACATTTTAACGTAACATTAGTGGTTTAGTGGCATGGCATCTTATAATGGCGATGAACCCAAATTCACTGCTGGGAGGGGGAGGTTTTTCTCATACTCTGATCAAACCCCTGTAAAGTGTGTAGGTGCAGGAGGTTCCCCCATGTTTTGCTCCACAAAAAAATTGGATGAAAGCCCTTCATCTGGTGTTAATCCAAATGCCCCTGTAGATGGTCTAGCTGAGCTGGTCACTCAGCTAGCCCAGGAAATAGGGAGCTCGATTAGGGAAGAACTACAGAGTGGCAGGTCCAGTACTTATGAGCCACCAGTCGGTAGGATATGTAGATCTCAGTAAAATTAAGTTCACCATGCAATCAGACTTAAAGGAACCTCCTACATATAGAGGAGATGTTACAGACAAATGCTCCATTCATGAATGGGAGGAGTTGATGAGAATATACTTGAGGAGGAAGGGATGTCCGGTTGAGGAACAATCAGATGAGATAATTAGTCGATTATCTGGCAAAGCAAGAGACATGGTAAAGATGAATTTACGCAATGAGACAACAGTTGATCCTACAGAGAAGCCAGAGATTGTATTTGACATTCTGAAACAGAAATTCAGCGAATTGGCCTATTCATGCATGCCCTTGGCTGATTTTTACAATACTAAACCTGTACCCGGAGAGGCTGTTATGGAGTATTGGGTTCGATTGAACAAGGCCGTAGATGTCGCTGACGTGGGCCTTAAGAGACAAGGTAAGAAGATTGACTCCGATGTCGTTAGGATGTTTGTAACATACTGCCCTGACCCCAAACTGGCAGCAGTATTCCAATACAAGTCTGCTGAGAAATGGACTGCGAGTGAAGTACAGGAGAGAATCCATGAACATGAACGCCGCAGGAAAGCCACCATGTGTCAATCTACCGCTGTATCCTCAAAGCAAGTAACAGTACATCCCCAGATAACTCCATGTGAAGGCGGGGTCAACTGATAACTGATGTAATTTACTCATGTTACCTTATAACTCTTATATGGCTCTATCATGTGGACAATTGAATATTATTTCTAAGGTGTTTTTCCATTTGTTGCCACCAGGTGACATCTCTCATTTAAACATCTTTGGCCAGTGCATAGGTGAAAATAATTTCATTTGAATAAAGTGTTAAACAGATTATTACAGTTACATAAGTGGCAACAGGGAAACTATGACAACTATGAAACTATGACAACTATTTCCCTTTTTCTCTCTATTTTTACCCCACATAGTTTTTTTTGCATCGATAACGACAAAAAGCAAAGTCTCAAATTTTAAGCAACATTTGGTAAAAAATCATTTTGACACGTTTTTGCTCCATTGTATACTCCCAGGGCCACAAGCCATGTATGTTTTCTGTACTCTATGACAGGTTTAAAGTTCATGTTCTGTAGACCTATGACACTGACGCTACATGATACATTTGGCTGTTATTAAAATATAAATCTCAATGCATTTCAGCACACTGATATCATAATTGAGGGTCTATTGCTGTCCTCTTAAAAGCTGGGAAAAAAACACCTTTGCAGAGTGGATGAAGCCAACACATACTGTACCCTACATTATATGAGCATAACACTCATAGGAGTTTCACTTAATCGTTCTCAGAGCGGAAAGGATTATGATTGGTTGCATCAGGCAACCAATGAAAAAGAAGAGGAGGCGGGAATACCAAACGGAGAGCAGGCAGGTAGACATGTCACTTGATAGGCAAAATAAACACGTTTGGGGAAAAAGTGAGGGAGGAATAAGCATATAAGCAAAGTTGAATATAGTTCTTCATTTTGTGCATTCATGTCCTGTTTCCAGTTAGTCTAATTAACGGATTAAATACTAAATGTGATGCAAGCTAAAATTAGTTAGGTAAAATGCGTTTTCTACGTTGTTAGCAAGCCAACAGTTTAGCCTTAGTTACCAAGCTGCTAGCTAGCTCAACAGTTTTAGCCTTACAGTGCCTTCAGAAAGTATTCGTACCTTTGACTTATTCCACATTTTGTTGTGTTACAGCCTGAATAAAATGTTTAAATATATATTTTTTAAATCACCCATCTACACATACCCCATAATGACAAAGTAAAAACAGGTTTATAGAAATGTTTGCAAATGTATTGAAAATGAAGTATCTCAATTACATACCCTGAGTCAATACTTTGTACAAGCACCTTTGGCAGAGATTACAGCAGTGAGTCTTTCTGGGTAAGTCTATAAGAGCTTTCCACACCTCGATTGTGCAATATTTGCCCATTATTCTTTAAGCTCTGTCAAATTGGTTATTGATCAACAGTAATGATTTAGATGCACTATTGTAAAGTGGCTGTTCCACTGGATGTCAGAAGGTGAATTCACCAATTTGTAAGTCGCTCTGGATAAGAGCGTCTGCTACATGACTTAAATGTAAAATGTAAATGTAGTGTATATTTGGCCTTGCGTTTCAGGTTATTGTCCTGCTGAATGGTGAGTTTGTCTCCAAGTGTCTGTTGGAAAGCAGACTGAACCAGGTTTGCCTTTAGGATTTTGCCTGTGCTTAGCTCTATTCCATTTATTTTCATCCGAAAATATTCAGTCCTTGCCGATGACACGCATACCCATAACATGACGCAGCCACCACCATGCTTGGAAAATATGAAGAGTGGTACTCAGTCATGTGTTGTGTTTGATTTGCCTCAAACATACTGTAATGCTTTGTAGTCAGGACAAAGTTACTTCTTTGACCTAATTTTGTACAGTTTTACTTCAGTACCTTATTGCAAACAGGATGCATGTTTTGGAATATTATATTCTGAACAGACTTCCTTCTCTTCACTCTGTAATTTTGGTAAGTATTGTGGAGTAACTATGTACAATGCTGTTGATCCAGCCTCAGTTCTCTCCTCTCTAAACTTGGCTTGTCAATTTGATCTTGGGGTGGGCTACTGCTGAAAAAGTATAGCCAACAATAAGCAGGTTCACTTATGACAAGCTTTCAAATAGCGTTACCATTGCATGAACACCTGCTGTGACTATCATTAGCAAACTAATTATGCCAAAAGAAGAAAGTGTTACAGTTCAAGAGTAATCAGGACACTGGGAAGTCCAGAACACTGAGCACTCTCATTGAGATCATCTTCTTACAACCAGATGGTCACATCTTGGCTATTTTGTGTAGATACCGGCGCCGCACTACTGGATTTAGGGTACATCTCATCAGGATCAAAGCATTTTGACAACCATTAGAAACAAACACCATTGTAAAGTACTCATTTTATTGAAACGTGCTCAAGTCAAAGGACTTCATATCCATACTGGGGATAGTGATGCACCCTTCAGGCCACCTACAATTAGATGGCTGTAGAGACAGAAAAGACAGCCATCCCTGTAACAGGTTGAAGAAGTGTTAGTAACATGCATCTAATTGCCGTTGGGGGATGTTACAGTAAAATAACCAGCACACACACCTGACAAGCAAAGTGTTCCAGACCATTACACCAACCAGTCAACTGAATACAGAACACAATGACATGTTCAAGTTAATTTGGCATCAAAGCTGATACAATTAAAAGCCAAGTGTAAACTATAGTCTTCAATGCCAAAATCACCAACCTTGTTCTACAGTAGGATATTTTCCAAATTCACTGGGGATCTGGGTTTCAGAGTTTTCCACTATTGTGAGCGGTCCAAGAACAGAGTTTTGAACCAGGCCCTGGGGTTCTGAGAAAAAAAATATATACATTACTTCAAGCTGCAGTCCCATCAGAACTCAAGAGTGATCAGCTCAAATGAATATGGAACTACAGTTTAGTCAGGCTTGAAATGAAGTGCCTCAAAATACCTGAATCCACACCCCTCTTCAACCGAGGCTTGCAACTCGAGTCACAGCACTTGCAGAGGTCACTTTGAGACGGGTCGTCCAGCAGCTCCCATCTATGAATAAAAAAAGTTGGCTGTTGCATTGGCACTAACGTCATTATGGTCGTTATGTGACCAATACTTACTCTCCAGTCTCTTTAATGTAGTGGCAGGCCTTCTTTTCTATATCAAAAACCTCAGGGTCCCATGCAACAAGCTTACAATGAATATACACCTGGGGTGAAATAAGAGAACAGTCAAGAGCTACAGTATGAAAACAACCCAGTCATACAGAGAACTTGTGGTCCACTCACTTCCTCGCCTAAGGCAAACTTGAAGGACTGCAGGTAAAGCAGAATAGCAGACGAGTGGTACCTAGGCAGGAACCTGGAGTTCCCAGTCTTCCCATCTGCAAGGCAACTGAAAATGCATTGTGCAATGAGCAGACAAACAGAACTTCCATCCAGCAAATAAGCTAACTTTAAAATGTATTCAATACTTTTCAACATTTGAGTAGGCTGTTTAGCGCTAGGCAGTCAAAAACCAAAACGTGCACCCTACATGGCCATAGCCAGGTCTGGTACATACCCCTTGTTGGTGATGATGGGGTACACCAGGCTCGCAGACTGCAGTTCTGGTGTTGTGGCCGCCACACACTCCTCCAAGAGCAGCAGCAAGGGCTGATGGTCCTTCTGATCCACTGCTGCCCAGATGGGGATGAAAGAGCCCAGGGGAAACAGGCTGCTCTTAGCCAGACCAGTAAGGTCTTCTACATGCAACAGAGAGGGGAAGGGGCGCAATGCTCATACGTACTGTACAGCCACAGGTTTCAACTAGCTTTGGGCAGTGTCCTCTGCTAGGAATTTCTTTACCAGGTAAGTTGACTGAACATATTCTTACAATAATTGATGTTGTATGAGTCACTCACCATTGAGGAGTGCCATGTGGAAAACCAATCCTCCATGACCCTCAGCACTACCATAGGCAGGGATAAGGAATGGGGGAATCCATCCCTCAGGGCTACATACAAGGGGGAATGTTTAGTTTAATAATGAAGGTGGCAAAGGCTTAGGAAGATTTGATTCCAACACCATAGCTAGAGTACACTACACCCAATAGAGCCCTAAAACTCAACTCAGTTCCACTGCATTTAAAAAATAAAAAATCATTCCCCTCTAATTAGGGACTGATTTAGACCTGGGACACCAGGTGTGTGCAATTAATGATAAAGTAGAACCGAAAGACAGCAGGCACCAGACCTCTTAGGGTAAGAGTTGAGTACCCCTGGCATAGATGGTTACCTTATGTAAACACACTTTATATGGTGACTAATAGCAGCAGGTTTGGGCTTTCGGTTAGGTCTGTAAGTCAGGCTGGTTGAATAGATGTGTTTTTTGCCAGTCACCTGGGGAATAGAAGGAGAAGCATTAGTCGTCGCAGGATCCAAAATGGCATACATTGGGTCAAGAGTTAGCCATTACCCGTTTCTTGATGGCACAGCCATTGAGGTTGTAGTGGAATGTCGCCATCCCTTCTCCCGTGGGAAGAACAGAAAATGTGGACGGAACACAGTGTCCAAGGAAAAGACGGGCAGCATGTTCAACCAACTCTGGACTGACCTTCCATGTCACTTTAATGGAGTGTTTCTCACAATCCACATTAAAATCTAAAAATATAAATTTGATAATGTCATCATTCACATCTCAAGAGCCAACACCACAACTTGGCTAGTCTGTTAGGCGGTCAGCATGAGATAAGTAACCTATTCAAGTTAACATGGTATCAGCGCTACATAATCATATTATGCGTTCATTATTAGACGTACCTTCATTGGCAGCGCTTGCTGCTGCTACGACGACAGCCAAAACAATTCCACATTGCCAAAGGAGAGACATGACTAAATGATCTAGGAGTGCCTACAAACTAGAAATATTTATGGACCAATTGATCCTAATCATCTTAATTCTGAACACCCGTGAGAGGTCAAGGAGCGATAATTATAGACCTAAAAACTTACCAACATCATCACTTTTGGTATTTCCTGGTCTGAAAACATCCTTGAATTTTTATGGGTTTTAAAAGTAAAAATGGTAATAGTCACATCTTTTCCCCATAAAGTAGTCTGTAAGGCGTCTCACAAAACACGACGGACGGACAGAATAGTGACTTACACAGGAGATAAAGTTGAATCAAAAAGATTGAACAATCTGGTTTGCTCAATTTGACAGTACCACACTAAGTGTGGATTAGGTATTTTTTACATCGATTTAAAGTGTATTTTATGCGACAGTCAAAATGCTGATCAAGGATAAGGTAAGACCAGCAAATTTAATTGGTGGCCAAGCCCGCTAGTTTACATACTGAATGATCATCTCATCACCGATCTAGCTATCTGCCGTAGCTAAATATATGAATAGATCTGAAAAGCGCTATATAGTGAGTATCGCAGCAGGCCATTGGCATACCCGTATAGAATGCAGAGTTCGCTAACGTTAACTATACTGAACCAAAATGTAAACGCCGCAAGCAACAATGAAAGATTTTTCTGAGTTACATTTCATATAAGGAAATCAGTCAATTGAATTAAATTCATTAGGCCCCAATCTATGGATTTCACAGGACTGGGCAGGGGCGCAGCCATGGTTGGGACTGGGAGAGCAGGGGTGCAGCAATGGATGGGACTGGGAGGGCAAGTGCGCAGCCACAGGGGAGCCAGGCCAAGCCAATCAGAATGAGTTCTTCCCCACAAAAGGGCTTTATTACAGACAGAAATACTCCTCAGTTTCATCAGCTGTCAGGGTTGCTGGTTTCAGAGGATCCCTCAGGTGAAGAAGCCAGATGTGGACGTCCTGGGCTGGAGTGGTTACACGTGGTCTGTGGTTGTGAGGCCGGTTGGACGTACTGCAAATTCTCTAAAACGACATTGGAGGCGGCTTTTGTAGAGAAATGAACAGTCAATTCTCTGGCAAAAGCTTTGGTGGACTTTCCTACAGTCAGCATGGCAATTGCATTTTGTATGCTATTTTGTATGCTATTGTATGTGTGAACGATGGCTAGCTCCTCGAATGATCCCAGTCCCTCCTATTGTGCATCTTTTGTAGAAAGAGGCGACGATTCTCAGAACATATGTTCTCTACAAATGTTTTATTTCCTTTTGGATGCAGATGCAAGATGCAGAGAGTGAGTTCTGCTTAATTAAAACGACCTGATCTCCAAAGTCCAAGTCTATAGTCTCAATCAACCACACACAACGCAGAGTTACAGCGGTGCAGTATAGCACCGGTTACATTGGTGCCTTCTCGACCCGGATTCATCGTTGATCGACGTCAGCTCAATCACCGCGGCGCTGCTTCTCGAGAGACTAATTATATCATTGAGGTATTCTTGCCGCCTTGTGGCAAAAATCGGAAGTACACGTCTTTTTCCTGTTTATTTTTTTTTCTGACAACGATGGATTGAGAGCGCTGTTTATAGTTAACCAACATAGAAGTGTGTTCATCAACAGACATTTTAACGTAACATTAGTGGTTTAGTGGCATGGCATCTTATAATGGCGATGAACCCAAATTCACTGCTGGGAGGGGGAGGTTTTTCTCATACTCTGATCAAACCCCTGTAAAGTGTGTAGGTGCAGGAGGTTCCCCCATGTTTTGCTCCACAAAAAAATTGGATGAAAGCCCTTCATCTGGTGTTAATCCAAATGCCCCTGTAGATGGTCTAGCTGAGCTGGTCACTCAGCTAGCCCAGGAAATAGGGAGCTCGATTAGGGAAGAACTACAGAGTGGCAGGTCCAGTACTTATGAGCCACCAGTCGGTAGGATATGTAGATCTCAGTAAAATTAAGTTCACCATGCAATCAGACTTAAAGGAACCTCCTACATATAGAGGAGATGTTACAGACAAATGCTCCATTCATGAATGGGAGGAGTTGATGAGAATATACTTGAGGAGGAAGGGATGTCCGGTTGAGGAACAATCAGATGAGATAATTAGTCGATTATCTGGCAAAGCAAGAGACATGGTAAAGATGAATTTACGCAATGAGACAACAGTTGATCCTACAGAGAAGCCAGAGATTGTATTTGACATTCTGAAACAGAAATTCAGCGAATTGGCCTATTCATGCATGCCCTTGGCTGATTTTTACAATACTAAACCTGTACCCGGAGAGGCTGTTATGGAGTATTGGGTTCGATTGAACAAGGCCGTAGATGTCGCTGACGTGGGCCTTAAGAGACAAGGTAAGAAGATTGACTCCGATGTCGTTAGGATGTTTGTAACATACTGCCCTGACCCCAAACTGGCAGCAGTATTCCAATACAAGTCTGCTGAGAAATGGACTGCGAGTGAAGTACAGGAGAGAATCCATGAACATGAACGCCGCAGGAAAGCCACCATGTGTCAATCTACCGCTGTATCCTCAAAGCAAGTAACAGTACATCCCCAGATAACTCCATGTGAAGGCGGGGTCAACTGATAACTGATGTAATTTACTCATGTTACCTTATAACTCTTATATGGCTCTATCATGTGGACAATTGAATATTATTTCTAAGGTGTTTTTCCTGTGGTTCCATTTGTTGCCAACATTTGTTGCCACCAGGTGACATCTCTCATTTAAACATCTTTGGCCAGTGCATAGGTGAAAATAATTTCATTTGAATAAAGTGTAAACAGATTATTACAGTTACATAAGTGGCAACAGGGAAACTATGACAACTATGTAACTATGACAACTATTTCCCTTTTTCTCTCTATTTTTACCCCACATAGTTTTTTTTTGCATCGATAACGACAAAAAGCAAAGTCTCAAATTTTAAGCAACATTTGGTAAAAAATCATTTTGACACGTTTTTGCTCCATTGTATACTCCCAGGGCCACAAGCCATGTATGTTTTCTGTACTCTATGACAGGTTTAAAGTTCATGTTCTGTAGACCTATGACACTGACGCTACATGATACATTTGGCTGTTATTAAAATATAAATCTCAATGCATTTCAGCACACTGATATCATAATTGAGGGTCTATTGCTGTCCTCTTAAAAGCTGGGAAAAAAACACCTTTGCAGAGTGGATGAAGCCAACACATACTGTACCCTACATTATATGAGCATAACACTCATAGGAGTTTCACTTAATCGTTCTCAGAGCGGAAAGGATTATGATTGGTTGCATCAGGCAACCAATGAAAAAGAAGAGGAGGCGGGAATACCAAACGGAGAGCAGGCAGGTAGACATGTCACTTGATAGGCAAAATAAACACGTTTGGGGAAAAAGTGAGGGAGGAATAAGCATATAAGCAAAGTTGAATATAGTTCTTCATTTTGTGCATTCATGTCCTGTTTCCAGTTAGTCTAATTAACGGATTAAATACTAAATGTGATGCAAGCTAAAATTAGTTAGGTAAAATGCGTTTTCTACGTTGTTAGCAAGCCAACAGTTTAGCCTTAGTTACCAAGCTGCTAGCTAGCTCAACAGTTTTAGCCTTACAGTGCCTTCAGAAAGTATTCGTACCTTTGACTTATTCCACATTTTGTTGTGTTACAGCCTGAATAAAATGTTTAAATATATATTTTTTAAATCACCCATCTACACATACCCCATAATGACAAAGTAAAAACAGGTTTATAGAAATGTTTGCAAATGTATTGAAAATGAAGTATCTCAATTACATACCCTGAGTCAATACTTTGTACAAGCACCTTTGGCAGAGATTACAGCAGTGAGTCTTTCTGGGTAAGTCTATAAGAGCTTTCCACACCTCGATTGTGCAATATTTGCCCATTATTCTTTAAGCTCTGTCAAATTGGTTATTGATCAACAGTAATGATTTAGATGCACTATTGTAAAGTGGCTGTTCCACTGGATGTCAGAAGGTGAATTCACCAATTTGTAAGTCGCTCTGGATAAGAGCGTCTGCTACATGACTTAAATGTAAAATGTAAATGTAGTGTATATTTGGCCTTGCGTTTCAGGTTATTGTCCTGCTGAATGGTGAGTTTGTCTCCAAGTGTCTGTT
>NC_088216.1:26310147-26311240 GCF_036934945.1 Oncorhynchus masou masou
GGAAAGCAGACTGAACCAGGTTTGCCTTTAGGATTTTGCCTGTGCTTAGCTCTATTCCATTTATTTTCATCCGAAAATATTCAGTCCTTGCCGATGACACGCATACCCATAACATGACGCAGCCACCACCATGCTTGGAAAATATGAAGAGTGGTACTCAGTCATGTGTTGTGTTTGATTTGCCTCAAACATACTGTAATGCTTTGTAGTCAGGACAAAGTTACTTCTTTGACCTAATTTTGTACAGTTTTACTTCAGTACCTTATTGCAAACAGGATGCATGTTTTGGAATATTATATTCTGAACAGACTTCCTTCTCTTCACTCTGTAATTTTGGTAAGTATTGTGGAGTAACTATGTACAATGCTGTTGATCCAGCCTCAGTTCTCTCCTCTCTAAACTTGGCTTGTCAATTTGATCTTGGGGTGGGCTACTGCTGAAAAAGTATAGCCAACAATAAGCAGGTTCACTTATGACAAGCTTTCAAATAGCGTTACCATTGCATGAACACCTGCTGTGACTATCATTAGCAAACTAATTATGCCAAAAGAAGAAAGTGTTACAGTTCAAGAGTAATCAGGACACTGGGAAGTCCAGAACACTGAGCACTCTCATTGAGATCATCTTCTTACAACCAGATGGTCACATCTTGGCTATTTTGTGTAGATACCGGCGCCGCACTACTGGATTTAGGGTACATCTCATCAGGATCAAAGCATTTTGACAACCATTAGAAACAAACACCATTGTAAAGTACTCATTTTATTGAAACGTGCTCAAGTCAAAGGACTTCATATCCATACTGGGGATAGTGATGCACCCTTCAGGCCACCTACAATTAGATGGCTGTAGAGACAGAAAAGACAGCCATCCCTGTAACAGGTTGAAGAAGTGTTAGTAACATGCATCTAATTGCCGTTGGGGGATGTTACAGTAAAATAACCAGCACACACACCTGACAAGCAAAGTGTTCCAGACCATTACACCAACCAGTCAACTGAATACAGAACACAATGACATGTTCAAGTTAATTTGGCATCAAAGCTGATACAATTAAAAGCCAAGTGTAAACTATAGTCTTCAATGCCAAAAT
>NC_088216.1:26311250-26359616 GCF_036934945.1 Oncorhynchus masou masou
GCCGCAGGAAAGCCACCATGTGTCAATCTACCGCTGTATCCTCAAACCAAGTAACAGTACATCCCCAGATAACTCCATGTGAAGGCGGGGTCAATGCTGGTGCGTGCAGTGACACTTTTCTCACATCAAGCGCCAAACAAGATGGGCAGAATGCAAGTATCGAGAGACTCTTTCACCTGCTTGAACGTACCTTAGAGAAGAGCATACCACCCGTTATGGTTTCACAGACACTGGCCAAGGCACCATCTTTCCCCACCCAGCCCTCCAGGCGTTGGGAATGCAGGGTTTGTGGCTCAACAGATCACTCCACTGAGATGCACTGAAGACATGAGAACCTGTGCCTCCGGTGCTTTTCCCCAGATCATTGGAAGTCAAATTGTCCAAAACAGGTGAACGCTATGCCAATCCCAGTGGTGAGAGACGCCCACCACAACAGCAGAGAAACTCACCACCACAGCAGCAACCGTTAAACTGACATGCCCACAGGTGAAGGGGGGAAATGTGGGTGTTCAACTGTCTACCCCCAAGATAGAATTTAATGATCTCGAGAAAACGTATGCGATTTCGTGCTCTGATGCGAAAGAAGGAGAGAAAATTGTTTTGTTAGGTTCACAAGAGGTTGAGAGGTTTTTTCAGATTTGTTTTACACCTCTGTGTCTGTACATTGGAAAGTGCAGCTTAAGGGCATGCTTGACACTGGGTCTATGGCCTGTACATTGAGTGAACATGCGGAGCAGAGAAGCAGGTTTTGGAAGCAGGTGCCCTTCCTCAGCATTATCAGCCTCCCACAGAATTAGTATTAGTGGGGTGTGGGGGTAAGAAGACCTCAACAACGTGTTTCTATGATTTGGAGATGCAAATCTATGGGATTGATGTTAAAGTGCCCACTCTAGTTGTTCCTGGACAGCGTGATGATCTCATCCTGGGATCGAATGTCATTAAGTATCTATTGCATGAGATGAAAGGCACTGACGAATACTGGAAGCTCGTCAACAACATGGATGGCCAGACCCACTCACCAGAGGGTGAGCAGTTTCTGCAGATGATGACAAGTGTCACAAGATGGAAGGGACAGCAAGTTGATGGCAAGGTTGGGACAGTGAAGCTCACTCAAGCTGTGACTCTTTCGCCCAAGACTGAACACTTAGTTTGGGGTAAACTTCCTAAAAATGTGGCATTGTCTTGAGGCAGTACTGTAATAGTCGAACCTACCAGGTCAAAGGTCATGCCCAGAAACATACTCGTGGGTAGAGTTATTACACCTATGTGGGGAGATGGCTGGGTCCCTTTAAAGGTAGTAAACTGTTCTGACAAACATCTCACCCTAAGACGTAACATGAAGTTGGCCGATGTGTCTACATGCTTGGCTGTTGAGGATGCAACAATCTTTCAGGGCCTTCATGAAGTGAGGAAAACCCCAACGGAACAGAAGCAGGATGACAATGGTTGTCACAATCTGAAACAAAGACTGTCTGATCTAGGATTAGTAGACATTGACGTTGATGGATGCCATGTAACTGACCAGTGGAAGGAAAAGCTTGTGAATACCATCACAAAATATGAAGAGATCTTCTCAAGACATAATCTGGACTGTGGAGAAGCCAGGGGTTATGTTCACCGTATCCACCTGGTTGATGACAGACCCTTCCGGCTGCCATACAGAAGAGTTCCGCCTGCTCATTACCTGAAGCTGAGGAAGGTATTGACAGATATGGAAGAAGTAGGTCTTATACGCAATTCAGTTAGTGAGTATGCCTCCCCTTTAGTCATGGTATGGAAGAAAGATGGGAGTCTGAGGTTATGCACTGACTTCAGGTGGATGAATGCACGAACGGTGAAGGACGCTCATTCCCTTCCTCATAAAGCAAATTGCCTCGCAGCCCTTGGTGGCAGTGCATTTTTCAGCACCATGGACTTGACCTCAGGACATGACCTTTTATAACATTCCAGTTCACTTCCTACGAAGAACAGTGAAATTCCTTGGATATATCATTAAAGAGGACGGTGTCTCAGTGGATCCTGAGAAGGTGGAGGCCATTGCCAAGATGAGCCATGCTCAGCTGATGGAGGCAGATGGTTGCACTCCCTCTGCTCGGAGGCTGAAATCCTTCTTGGGTATGGTATTATATTACCAGCACTTCATTCCTGACTGTTCTGCTATAGCCAGACCTTTGTTTGCACTCACTGGGGGTCAAAAGAGAAGAGGGAGAGATGGGAAGAAGGGCAACAGTGGGATTTTCTGGAAGCTGACGCTATCGGATTAGACTGAGGAGTGTGTCGTTGCATTCCAGAAGCTGAAGGATGATCTTTTGAATTGTGTCGTGCTAGCTCACCCTGATTTCGAGAGGCCGTTCATTCTCTTCACTGACGCTTCCTAGGATGGTCTTGGGGCTGTGCTTTGCCAAGTACTTGAAGGTGAAGATAAGGCAAGGCCAATAGCATTTGCGAGCAAGACCCTGAGTAAGTCGCAGAGAAGCTATCCAGCACACAGACTTGAATTTCTAGCACTGAAATGGAGTGTGTGTGAGAAATTCAGTCACTGGCTTAAGGGGCACGAGTTCACTGTCTGGACAGATAGTAACCCGTTAAGGTACATCATGACAAAACCCAAGCTGGACGCTTGCAAGCAAAGATGGGTTGCCAAGCTGGCACCGTACAACTTTGATTTGAAGCGTATCCCAGGCAGCAAGAATACAGTAGCATATGCACTGAGCCGCGACCCCTTCGCAGTGACTGTCGCGCAGAGACTGATGAGGGAGTCCTACCTAGCACTTCTGTCTGAGGCTGTTGGGACGTTGAATGATGATGTCCAAGATGCCTTCCGTTGGGCTTCTTATCCCCAGGAGATAACCTCTTTGACCACTGCTGAAGTGAAGGCCATAAATCAGCTCCATATCGACTGGGAATGTTCAACGGAGATGCAAGCAATCCAGCTTGGTTCCAACACCCAACGGCTGCTTTCTCCTGGTATTGACACTTTGCCTGAACTCTCGCACGAGGAACTTCGAGATTTCCAGCTGCAAGACTCTGTGACTTCCAAGGTCATCCCTATCATCTTCAATAAGAAACGGCCCACCAGACGAGATCGATACAATGTTTCTTCTAAAGTGTTGTTGCTGATGAAACAGTGGGACCGCTTGATCCTAAGAGAGGGAGTTCTGTATCGTGTCATTAAGGAGAGTCACACAAACCGGAGAAAGTTCCAGTATGTCTTGCCAGAGGTGTTGAGACTCAAAGCGATGACTGGCATTCACGACCTTGCAGGACTTCAAGGCCAGGCTAGAACTCTAGTTCTGGCCAGACAGAGATTTTTCTGTCCTGCAATGGAGAGAGACATCAAGGAGTATGTGCGCTGCTGCCAGAGATGCGTTCTAGCAAAGACTCCAGAGCCAGCGGCTAGAGCCCCGTTAGAGAGCATCAAAACTTGCTCTCCCATGGATTTGGTGTGTTTGGATTTTTGGACAGCGGAAGACCGTAAGAAGAACTCAGTTGATGTTCTGGTGGTGACTGACCACTTCACTAAACTTGCCCATGCATGGCCATGCAGAAACCAGACAGCCAAGCAAGTAGCTCGTAATCTGTGGGATCATGCCTTCTGTGTCTACGGATTTGCATCAAGGATCCATACTGATCAGGGCGCAAATTTTGAGAGTGAGCTAATAGCAGAACTGCTTAAACTCAGTAACTGTTTTAAAGTGACCATTGGCCTCTTGGTGAAATCCCTGAGTGGTTTCCTTCCTCTCCGGAAACTGAGTTAGGAAGGAAGCCTGTATCTTTGTAGTGACTGAGTGTATTGATACCTCACCCAACGTGTAATTAATAACTTCACCAGGCTCAAAGGGATATTCAACGTCTGCTTTTGTATTGTTGTTGACCCATCTACCAATAGGTGCACTTCTTTGCGAGGCATTGGAAAACCTCCCTGGTCTTTGTGGTTGCATCTGTGTTTGAACTTCACTGTTCGACTGAGGAACCTTACAGGTAATTGTATGTATGGGGTACAGAGATGAGATAGTTATTAAATAATGATGTCAAACACTGTTAATGTACACAGAGTGAGTCCATTCAACTTATTATTTGACTTGTTATGCAAATGTTTACTCCTGAACTGTTACTTAGGCTTTCCATAACAAAGGGGTTGAATACTTATTGACTCAAGACATTTCAGCTTTTCATTTTTCATTTGTAAAAATCTCTAAAAACCTAATTCTATTATGGTGTTTAGGCCAGTGACACAAAATCTGAATTTAATACATGCGGAAAAAGTCAAGGGATGTGAATACTTTCTGAAGGCACTGTAGGTTACTAAGCTCGCTTGCTAATAAACAATTTAACCCTGCAGGCTAACTAACCCGATATATAGTATATGTTGCTGTTCTAGCAGCAGCATGAATGAACAGGGAGTGCTGCTGCTCTTGGAACAGAAATGTGTTAACCACAGTAGATATTGCTGTAACGAGCTGGGTCAGATCTGGATGGAGTCGGGTGTGAGTGAACACACCGTGTTTGGACACATTCAGCTCATCATACAGAGGGAGACCACCTGCCAGTAGTTTTTGTTGTAGATCTTGTGTAGTAATGATCAGTAGTAATTCAGTTGTACTTTTTCATGAGGGAGACAGTATGTCACAACACACACTCACTCTATAAACAATTGTTTCTATTTAATCTAAATAAATGTCTGTAAACTCACTCATGACACAAAATACGGTGCCTGTGTGGTTAGTGCTGCCGACCCTGGCACACATGTATGGCTTAGCATATGTATCAATTAGAATGTCTCCCTTTCCCTCTCCTTTACCCTCATCCCAATAAAATAAATAAAACCCCACAAATACTGTGTGTACAGTGTGTGTGTGTATGTATGTATATATATGCTACCATTTGGGGTCACTTAGAAATGTCTTTGTTTTCATTGAAAACATACATGAAATTAGTTGCAAAATGGGAAATATAGTCAAGATGTTGACAAGGTAATGATTGATTTTTAATTGAAATAATAATTGTGTCCTAACTTTGCTTTCGTCAGAGTCCTCCATTAGCTGCAATTCCAGCCTTGCAGACCTTTGGCATTCTAGTTGTCAATTTGTTGAAGTAATCTGAAGAGATTTCACCTCATGCTTCCTGAAGCCCCTCCCACACGTTGGATTGGCTGGATGGGCACTTCTTACTTACCATACGGTCAAGCTGCTCCCACAACAGCTTGATAGGGTTGAGATCTGGTGACTGTGCTGGCCACTCCATTATAGACAGAATACCAGCTGACAGCTTCTTAACCTAAATAGTTCTTGCATAGTTTGGAAATGTGCTTTGGGTCATTGTCCTGTTGTAGGAGGAAATTGGCTCCAATTAAGCGCCGTCCACAGAGTATGGCATGGCGTTGCAAAATGGAGTGATTTGCCTTCCTTCTTCAAGATCCCTTTTACAAATCCCTGTACAAAACTCCCACTTTCCCATCACCAAATCAGACCATCACATCGCCTCCACCATGCTTGACAGATAGCGTCAAGCACTCCTCCATCATCTTTGAATTTTTTCTGCATCTCACAAATGTTCTTCTTTGTGATCCGAACACCTCAAACTTAGATTAGTCTGTCCATAACACTTTTTATCTTATCTTCCTCTGTCCGGTGTCTGTGTTCTTTTACCCATCTTAATCTTTTATTTTTATTGGCCAGTCTGATATGACTTTTTCTTTGCAACTCTGACTAGAAGACCAGCATCCCGGAGTCGCCTCTTTACTGTTGACGTTGAGACCGGTGTTTTGCGGGTACTATTGTGAGAGGCGTCTGTTTCTCAAACTAGACACTCTAATCTACTTGTCCTCTTGCTCAATTGTGCACCGGGGCCTCCCACTACTTTTTCTATTATGGTTAGGACCAGTTTGCGCTGTTCTGTGAAGGGAGTAGTACACAGCGTTGTACAAGATTTTCAGTTTCTTGGCAATTTCTTGCATGGAATAGCCGTCATTTCTCAGAACAAGTATAGACTGATTTGTTTC
The DNA here is from genome assembly GCF_036934945.1 of Oncorhynchus masou masou. NCBI lineage: Eukaryota > Metazoa > Chordata > Actinopteri > Salmoniformes > Salmonidae > Oncorhynchus > Oncorhynchus masou. The sequence goes on from NC_088216.1 coordinate 26,317,252, forward strand.
AGAAGAAAGTTATTTGTTTCTGGCCATTTTGAGCTGGTAATCAAAGCCAGAAATGCTGATGCTCCAAACTCGTCTAAAGATGGCCAGTTTTATTGCTTCTTTAATCAGAACGACAGTTTTGAGCTGTGCTAACATAATTGCAAAAGGGTTTTCTAATACCAGTTAGCCTTTTAAAACGCTAAACATTGGAACACAGGAGTGATGGTTGCTGATAATGAGCCTCTGTACCCCAATATTCCATAAAAAATCTGCCGTTTCTAGCTAAAATAGCCATTTACAACATTAACAATGTTTACACTGTATTTCTGATCAATTTGATGTTAAAAACAATGACATTTCTAAGCAACCCCAAACTTTTGAACGGTAGTGTGTGTGTGTACATATATTTATACATATACATATACACATATATATACACACACATATGTATATACAGTGCCTTGCGAAAGTATTCGGCCCCCTTGAACTTTGCGACCTTTTGCCACATTTCAGATTTCAAACATGAAGAATCAACAACAAGTGGCACACAATCATGAAGTGGAACGACATTTATTGGATATTTCAAACTTTTTTAACAAATCAAAAACTGAAAAATAGGCGTGCAAAATTATGAATACTGTTGTGCATGTTTTGTTAAAACATTTTGGATTCAGACTTCACCCTCCCTACACCTCTGAATTAAATAGGATGCCTGTTCAATCACTCTGCTGGGAGTTTACCTGATATTTTGATTTGTTTATTCTACATTGCCACTAAAATAAACCTTTTTAAAGGGTTCTTCGAAGAAATTATAGGGGTTCCCCCACAGTTTCAATTTGAAGAACCCCTAAAGGATACTCCAGGAACCTTTTCTGTGTGTAGTTGTAAAATGATTATACCATTGATATCGTTAAAGCGAAACCTAAACAGCCGATGAGAAAAGGTTAAGTGGACAGTGTGTGATGACATACATCCTCCACTCTTATCTGGACTAAAGAGAGAATCATTGACAGTAACCAACATTATGTTACGACAAATGAGTGAGGAGGTGTGGAGTCAGGCGCAGAGAGCAAAAGATGTGGGAAAAAACACGCTTTCATGTCCAGGAAAAATAACATGAACAAAAGTAGGAAATCAAATGATCAGAAATAATAACGGACAGCGCGAAACCCAAAATACAAACAAAATACACTCAAACACAGAACAGACGAACAAGCCCACACGAAACAGAAGCGGGCTGAACAAACTATATATAACCCCACCCTAACAACCAAACAAGAAACAGGTGATACCAATCAGACAAAACCAAAGGAACACAGAACAACGGATCGGTGATAGCTAGTAGACCGGCGACGACGACCGCCGAGCGCCACCCGAACAAGAAGGGGAGTCCCCTTCGGTAATATTCGTGACAGTACCCCCCCCTGACGTGCAGCTCCCGCAGCGCGCCGACGCTGGCCCCGGGGACGACCCGGGGGCCGAGGCGCCGGGCGATCCGGACGGAGGCGATGGAACTCTCTCAACATTGATGGATCTAGAATATCCCTCACCGGATCCCAGCACCTCTCCTCCGGACCGTACCCCTCCCAGTCAACGAGGTACTGCAAGCCCCTCACCCGGCGTCTCGAGTCCAGAATAGCTCGTATCGTGTACGCCGGGGACCCCTCGATGTCCAGAGGGGGCGGAGGAACCTCCGGAACCTCACGTTCCTGCATGGGACCAGCTACCACCGGCCTGAGAAGAGACATATGAAACGAGGGGTTAATACGATAATACGAAGGAAGTAATAATCGATAACAAACCTTGTTTATTCTCCTCAGGACTTTAAATGGCCCTATACACTGCGGACCCAGCTTCCGGCAGGGCAAGCAGAGGGGCAAGTTTCGGGTTGAGAGCCAGACCCTGTCCCCAGGTGCAAACACGGGGGCCTCACTGCGGTGACGGTCAGCGCTCTTCTTCTGCCTTACACTCGCTTGGCGTAATGACTCTTGGACAGCCCTCCAGGTCTCCTTAGAGCGCTGCACCCACTCCTCCACCGCAGGAGCCTCAGTCTGGCTCTGATTCCACAGTGCCAGGACTGGCTGGTACCCCAACACGCACTCAAATGGTGACATGTTGGTAGAGGAGTGGCTTAGTGAGTTCTGGGCTATTTCTGCCCAGGGAATATATCTCGCCCACTCCCCTGGCCGGTCCTGGCAATACGACCGCAGAAACCTACCCACCTCCTGGTTCACTCTCTCCACCTGCCCATTACTCTCCGGGTGATACCCTGAGGTCAGGCTGACCGAGACCCCCAGACGTTCCATAAATGCCCTCCATACACGGGAGATAAACTGGGGGCCCCGATCAGAAACTATATCCTCGGTAGTGCCGGAAGACATGGGTGAAAAGAGCTTCCGCAGTCTATAGGGCCGTAGGGAGACCGGGCAATGGGATAAGACGGCAGGACTTAGAGAACCGATCCACAACGACCAGGATCGTTGTGTTACCCTGAGAGGGGGGGAGGTCAGTAAGAAAATCCACCGATAGATGGGTCCACGGCCGTTGTGGAACGGGAAGAGGTTGTAATTTACCTCGTGGCAGGTGTCTAGGAGCCTTACTCTGGGCGCACACCGAACAGGAGGAGACATAGAATCGCACATCCCTCCTCAAAGTGGGCCACCAGTACTTCCTCTGAAGACCTCACACTGTCCTAAAAATACCTGGGTGACCCGACGAGGGTAGACAATGAGCCCATCGAATCAATTGATCACGAACGGCAAGCGGCGCGTACCTACGACCCTCCGGACACTGTGGAGGCGCAGGTTCCTCCCTTAGCGCCCGCTCGATGTCCGCGTCCACATCCCATACTACTGGTGCGACCAGCTTAGCTGCCGGAATGATGGGAGTAGGATCGATGGACCTGTCCTCAGTGTCATAGAGTCTTGACAGCGCGTCGGACTTAGTGTTGAGGGAACCTGGTCTATACGAGATAGTAAAAACGAAATCTGGTGAAATACATGGCCCACCTTGCCTGACGAGGATTCAGTCTCCTAGCTGATCGGATATACTCCAGGTTACGGTGGTCAGTCCAGATAAGGAAAGGGTGCTTAGCCCCCTCAAGCCAGTGTCTCCACACCATCAGGGCCTTAACCATAGCCAACAACTCCCTATCCCCCACATCATAATTCCGCTCCGCTGGCCCGAGTTTCTTCGAAAAAAAGGCACAGGGGCGGAGCTTCGGTGGCGCACCCGAACGCTGTGAGAGCACCGCTCCAACCCCAGCCTCGGATGCGTCCACCTCTACTATAAACGCCAAAGAAGGGTCCGGATGCGCCTACACCGGCGCCTCAGTGAACATCGCCTTCAACTTACGAAAAGCTCCGTCCGCCTCTGCTGACCACTGTAAAGGCACCGGCCCCCCCTTCAGCAGGGAGGTAATAGGGGCAGCTACCTGACCAAAACCCCGGATAAACCTCCGGTAGTAATTGGCAAACCCCAAGAACCACTGCACCTCCTTTACCGTGGTCGGAGTCGGTCAATTACGCACGGCCTTTACGTGGTCACCCTCCATTACCAACCCAGAGCTGGAAATGCGATAACCCAGGAAGGAAACTGATCGTTTGGAAAACCCACATTTCTCTGCCTTCACATACAGGTCATGCTCCAGCAGTCGTCTAAGAACCTTGCGCACCAGAGATACATGCGCAGTGCGTGTAGCGGAGTAGATCAAAATATCGTCAATATACACAACTACACCCTGTCCGTGCAGGTCTCTGAGAATCTCATCCACGAAGGATTGAAATATAGCTGGAGCATTCTTTAAACCATATGGCATGACGAGGTACTTATAATGGCCAGAAGTAGTGCTAAATGCAGTTTTCCACTCATCTCCATCCCGAATACGCACCAGATTATAAGCACTCCTGAGATCCAGTTTAGTGAAGAACTGCGCTCCGTGAAATGATTCCACTGCCGTAGCAATGAGAGGTAGTGGGTAACTAAAACCCACCGTGATGGAATTTAGACTTCTATAATCAATACACGGACGCAAACCACCATCTTTTTTCTTCACAAAAAAGAAACTCGAAGAGACAGGTGACATGGAGGGCCGAATGTACCCCTGTCCCAGAGCCTCGTGATATAAGTTTCCATAGCCACCGTCTCCTCCTGGGACAAAGGATACACATGACTCCTGGGTAGTGCAGCGTTACCCTGGAGGTTTATCACGCAATCCCCCTGCCTATGGGGTGGTAATTGGGTCGCCTTCTTTTTACTGAAAGCGATAGCCAAATCGTCATACTCAGCTGGAATGCGCACGGTGGAAACCTGGTCTGGACTCTCCACCGTTGTCGCACTAATGGAAACCCCTACACACCTGCCTGAACACTCATCACACCACCCCTGGAGAGTTCCCTGTTTCCACGAAATCGTAGGATTATGAATAGCTAGCCAGGGAATCCCCAGCACCACTGGAAATGCAGGTGAATCGATAAGGAATAAAATAATTCGCTCCTTGTGATTCCCCTGCGTAATCATCTCCAACGAAATTGTGGCTTTCCTCACCAGCCCTGACCCTAATGGTCGACTATCTAAAGAGTGCACGGGAAAAGGGGGGTCTACTTTTACTTATGGAATCCTCAACCTCTGAGCGAGTCCGCGATCTATAAAGTTTCCAGCTGCGCCTGAATCTACCAGTGCCTTATGCTGGAGAGAAGGAGAATAATTAAGGAAACAAATTAATAAGAACATGTGACCAACAGGAAACTCTGGGAGAGTGTGGTGCTTACTCACCTGGGGTGACCGAGGAGTGTTCTGCCTGCCTTCTCGATTCCCAGATGAATTCCTCCAGCACCGACCAGACGTGTGCCCTCTCCGGCCACAACTGGTACAGGAGGAGCTTCCTCCTCCGATCTCCCTAGACGCGGTCCCTCCTAGCTCCATCGGGATAGGAGCAGGAGGGTCAGGAGGTAGAACTGACAGGACCCTTTCAGAACGTCCGCGAGCAGCTAGCAGATGGTCCAACCGGATCGACAGGTCTATCAGTCCATCCAGGCTAAGTGTAGTGTCCCGACAGGCCAGCTCCCTGCGGACGTCCTCTCTCAGGCTACACCTGTAATGGTCTTTCAGGGCCCTGTCGTTTCACCCTGCTCCAGCGGCCAAGGTCCGGAACTCCAGCGCGAAGTCCTGCGCGCTCCTCGTCCCCTGTCTGAGATGGAACAATCTCTCACCCGCCGCTCGACCTTCTGGAGGGTAATCGAACACGGCCCTGAAACGGCGGGTGAACTCCGGGTAATTGTCCTTCGCTGAGTCGGGCCCGTTCCAGACCGCATTAGCCCACTCCAGGGCTCTACCCGTAAGGCATGTGATTAGGACCCACGCTCTCTCCTCGTCCGAGGGAGCCGGCCGAACGGTGTCCAGGTAGAGGTCTAGTTGAAGCAGGAATCCCTGGCACCCCGTCGCTGCTCCATCGTACTCCCTCGGAGGCGTAATGCGCAGAGCGCTGGAACCGGATCCAGATGGGGGAGATGGTAGAGTTGCTGGTGGGAGGGTCGGTGGGGTAATAGGGAGACCATTCCTCTCCCAACGATCCATCCTCTCCATCATTTGATCCATCGCTGATCCTAGACGATGGAGGATGGACGTGTGATGAAGGACTCTCTCCTCCATAGTGGGAAGAGGAGTGGTCGCTGCTCCTGCTGACTCCATATTTTGGTGCGGGCTTCTGTTACGACAAATGAGTGAGGAGGTGTGGAGTCAGGCGCAGAGAGCAAAAGATGTGGGAAAAAACACGCTTTAATGTCCAGGACAAATAACATGAACAAAAGTAGGAAAACAAATGATCAGAAATAATAACGGACAGCACGAAACCCAAAATACAAACAAAATACACTCGAACACAGAACAACGGATCGGTGATAGCTAGTAGACCGGCGACGACGACCACCGAGCGCCACCCGAACAAGAAGGGGAGTCACCTTCGGTAATATTCGTGACACATTAGAGATGTTTACCTATAGATTTTCTAAATAGTTAAGGAACTATCTTCTGTAAATATTATATTCTTTAAAAGGTTCAAAAAATTGTAATTCAAGTCATACAGATATGATATCCGTTTAGAATGTTGTCATTGAAGCTTGTCAATATTATAATTTTTTTAACACTGGAATTGTTGTCAGGATACCACGGCCAAAGTGATATGCTGTTATGGAAATAGGAGACAAGTGATAATGGTTTAACATGGACCTGATGTCTCTTTACATTGTGCACTTCACAAGATGTAAAGTTTCAACTCATTTATATAGAAAAACTGGAAGCCAGTCTGTCAGTTTCTGGCACTCCAAGGATGATGAGAATAGATAGGGGGGCTCTTTCCTATGAAGACTGGAGGTGTGTTTGTGGTAACTGGGGTAATTGGGGTGTGAGATGTGGGTGTGGAAGAGGGTGTATATTATAAACTGATAAATAAAGCAAAAAAGCATGTAAGATTCATGTCCTGGATTAGAAATACAACCATTTTGTTAGGGTCCTCCCACCTCCAGATCTCTAAATTGTGCCGGCCCAGTCTGTGCTATGTCCCTCTTTTTTTACTGCTGTAACTTCCAGTATAGGAGGTATACCACTCCCCTCCATACCTGCTTTAATATAATCAGTGGTGTTCAAATACTTTAAAGTACTACTTAAGTAGTTATTTTGGGTATCTGTACTTTACTATTTATATTTTTGACAACTTTTACTTCACTACATTCCTAAAGAAAAGGATGTACTTTCTAATCCATACATTTTCCCTGACACCCAAAAGTACTTGTAACATGATAAATGCTTAACAGGACAGGATAACTGTCCAATTCACGCGCTTATCAAGAGAACACGTGCTCATCCCTAATGCTTCTGATTTGGCAGACTCACTAAACGTAAATGATGTCTGAGTGTTGGAGTGTACCCCTGGCTATCCATACATTTTTAAAACAAGAATGGTGCCATCTGCTTTGCTTAATATAAGGAATTTGAAATTATTTATACTTTTACTTTTGATACTTAAGTATATATTCAACAACTACATTTACTTTTGATACTTAAGTACATATTTAACAACTACATTTACTTTTGATACTTAAGTACATATTTAACAACTACATTTACTTTTGATACTTAAGTATATTTAGAACCGAATACTTTTAGACTTTTACGCAAGTAGTATTTTACTGTGTTACTTTCACTTTTACTTGAGTAACTTTCTATTAAGGTATCTTTACTTTTGCTCAAGTATGACATTTGGGTACTTTTTCCACAACTGATCATTCCACCTGACATTTGGAAGGAATTGCATGTTATTGTCCTTTGCATGTAGGCCCAAAGACAATGTCTCACTCTTTCGCTTTTGTGGCCGTCTTTTGCTAAATGACGCAGACCATCTCTACCTGTGGTAATAGAACCAAAGAAAACAGTAGAAATAGCAGAAGGCCTGCCAAGTGATTAGGCACGCGATGGTGTCTTGGTTTCCCTGGAAATACCTCGACATATAGTGCCAAAGAATTGTGAAGTCAAACACTCCCTTTCAACATTTAGGGTCACCAGAGAATACAGAGAGCCCATGAAGTTAAGTGTTTGTTTAATATACATAAATATTGATATATAATTTGTACATTTTTTTATAAACAATGTATTTATTTGTTACGTTTGACTGTGTGAAACCAAGTAGTATTAACAAATACATGTCTGTCACTGAATAACCTCATTGGATAGTGAAAAAAACACACCAGTCTCTTTCATAATGTCCATAAACAATAAAAGCTAATTGACCAACATTTCTGAAAATGGATATAGACAGTTTTGGAATGAAACTTACATTTATTCCGTCTGTTTTCTGGCTGTTTTGCATACACTTTTCATTCGAATAAAACACACAATCCAAACCAACATTTGAAGGCAAGTAGGCAAAATGTAATGTGAGGAATTCTGAGGTTCATTCATATTTCAAATAAGGTTATAGTTACTGTACAGTACATATTTGAATTCAGAAAGAGTGGGAAAATCATAAGTAATTTAGGGCAACATTCTATTTTGGAAAAATAGTAAGAATGCCTGCTACACATCTTTGACAATGATTAAACACACTATCCAAACCAACTAATCTGAGAGCAAGTATACTGAGTAGACAAAGTAACACAATTGAATTTGTTGAATTTATATACGGTTCATAATGGTTATTTACATTTCAAAAATATGACTGTTACTGACCATCTTTTCAAATGGATAGAATGACAGAAAACCATCAAATATAAGTGAAGGAGTGACTTGGTGCAACATTTTAGTTTGGTAAAATAATAACATAACAAATACAATATTTAGCCTATAAATCCTGATATATTAAAAACATTGTACATTTCAGTAAACAAACCGAAATGTAATTGAAATTGGAAATTGGAATTGGAAGTCTGAAAGCATGGAATGTCAGCTTTACAAAACACATCCCGTAATGTTCTCAAGCTGTCTGACTTGCCAGTCGATACCTGTCAAACCCACCGTCCTTCATAAACCACAACCTTTACTGAACCATTCATTTCGCTAGAAGTCCTTATTGATTTGATGTCTCTTGTTACATAGTTGTTGCAAGCCCTGTACCCACCCACTGAACAAAACAATTAGATATACCTTAATTCCAAGGAAAAGTGGTGACGCAGTCAATCATTCTTAATCCAACTGTATAAAAAGCTCAAGGACACGAAGGGGGTTATTTTACCTGACGCCTCCAACTCGGAAGAATGCACTTTAACCTCCCAGGACGCATCGCCAAACTATCTCTCGCTATGTCCATTGTAGCCAGTCGTAGTAGTAGCCGTAGATACCACTCACTTAGCGGTGTCGGTTCGAGTGGCCTCAGTTTGTACGAAACGGGATGCAGTTTTCCAAAGGTTTGGGAGGCGGTAGGTCCCGCATGAGTGTGTCCTCTGTTGGGAGCAGTCGTGCGCCGAGTGTATATGGAGGTGCCGGGGAATATGGCACCCTTATCTCTCAGTCCTATTTCTCCATGGACGGGCCAGGCCAGATCACTATCGGCGCCAAAGAGAAGAATACCATGCAGAATCTAAACGACCGTTTGGCCACCTACCTGGAAAAGGTAAGGAAGAGTGACGGGAATGTACAGTAGATGGAGATTACCCGCGCTGAGCAATATTACGCACGGCCTCGATTATGAGCGGAGATCGAAAGACAAGGCAGAGTGATCACGCTTTTCAAACCACAACATATTCGATGATACAGAAAAATGTTACGAGAGGGTGATCTTTAATCTTTTTATAAAGCTTTTTTTGTTTTCAGTAAACCCTTTCATCAATACCATCCAGAATGTTCAATTAAATGGGATAATACAGTAGGCTGCAGCCAATGGTTTACTTCATATTTAGATTTGTTTTATTCTGCTTTGCCACTAAAACCATAATAAACGCTGACAACTCAAATATTTTGTTATTATTAATAAAAATATTAGGGGAGGGGGTAGTTCAAAGTTCTTCAAAGGTTTCTTTGAGGATCCATTAAAATGAGTTATTTGAAGAACTTGTATTGGTTCCCCCACACTTTGTATTTGAAGAACCCCTAAAGGATATTCCAGGAGACTTTTCATTTTAGAGTGTAAAAGAGAAAATGGACACAATTAAATGGATATCGATCAACAAAGAGCTAAGAATAAGTAGGCTATAAGAATATGTTGAAGGCGAGCTGTATTGGGTGCAGATGACTGAACTGATCACTTGTGTCTGTCTCTAGGTATACAAAGGTATGCCAATTAGTATTGGTATGTTATGCAGATCACATGTATCATCCTCCTCCCTACCTACCTCTCCTCCTTATCTCTTCAATGAAAATCCCATAGGCCTCTACATTATGGACAAGGTTATGTGTTTGAAAAACTAGATCAAAACAGCTTTTTCATTCACATTTACCACAAAAACCAAGGTATGAATACTGTCGTGCATGTTTTGTTTAAACATTTTGGATTCAGACTTCACCCTCCCTACACCTCTGAATACAATAGGATGCCTGTTCAATCACCATGTACTGCAAAATCCTTCTGGCTGTGGATACGGAGAACGTCAACATGCCAGAGAATAAACCCACTGGACTGGAGGCTCTGCTGGGAGTTTACCTGATATTTTGATTTGTTTATTCTACTTTGCCACTAAAACCAACCTTTTTAAAGGGTTCTTCGAAGAAATTATAGGGGTTCCCCCACAGTTTCAATTTGAAGAACCCCTAAAGGATACTCCAGGAACCTTTTATTTTTAGAATGTAGTTGTAAAATGATTATAATAGTGATATCGTTAAAGCGAAACCTAAACAACCGATGAGAAAAGGTTAAGTGGACAGTGTGTGATGACGTACATCCTCCACTCTTATCTGGACTAGAGAGAATCATTGACAGTGACCAACATTAGATATGTTTACTTATAGCTTTTCTAAAAAGTTAAGGAACTATCTTCTGATATTATATTCTTTAAAAGCTGCAAAAATTGTCATTCAATTCATACAGATATGATATCGGTTAAGAATGTTGTCATTGAAGCTTGTCAATATTATAATTTTTTTAACACTGGAATTGTTGTCAGGATACCACGGCCAAAGTGATATGCTGTTATGGAAATAGGAGACAAGTGATAATGGTTTAACATGGACCTGATGTCTCTTTACATTGTCCACTTCACTAGAATGTAAAGTATCAACAAATGTACATAGAAAAACTGGAAGCCAGTCTGTCAGTATTTGGCACTCCAAGGATGATGTGTTAAGGTTTTTTTCTTCCTCTGAAGAGGAGGTGTAGCAGGGATCGGACCAAAATGCAGCGTGGTTATCTTCATACATCTTTAATAAAGATAATGACGATACAATACAAAACAATAAACGTAACGTGAAAAACCTAAACAGCCTTATCTGGTGCAAACAAACACAGAGACAGGAACAATCACCCACGAAACACTCAAAGAATATGGCTGCCTAAATATGGTTCCCAAACAGAGACAATGATAAACACCTGCCTCTGATGGAGAACCACTCTAGGCAACCATAGACTTACCTAGACAACTCTACTATATCACAATCCCAAGACCTATAAAAACCCCAAGACAAAACACACCACATAAATAACCCATGTCACAGCCTGGCCTGACCAAAATAATAAAGAAAACACAAAATACTAAGACCAGGGCGTGACATGATGAGAATAGATAGGGGGGCTCTTTCCTAGGAAGACTGGAGGTGTGTGTGTGGTAACTGGGGTGTGTGGAAGAGGGTGTATAGTAGAAACTCAACTTTTAAGGGAAATAAAAGGATACTTAAGGCAAAAAAAGCATGTTAGATTGATGTCCTAGAATAGAAATACAACCATTTTGTTAGGGTCCTTCCACCTCCAGCCCTCTAAATTGTGCTGGCCAAGTCTGTGCTATGTCCCTCTTTTTTATATTTAGAACCAAATACTTTTAGACTTTTACGCAAGTAGTATTTTACTGTGTTACTTTTACTTGACTAACTTTCTATTTACTTTTGCTCAAGTATGACATTTGTGTACTTTTTCCACCACTGATCATTCCACCTGACATTTGGAAGGAATTGCATGTTATTGTCTTTTGCATGTAGGCCAAAGGCAATGACTCACTCGTTCGCTTTTGTTGGGGTCTTTTGCTAAACGAGGCAGAACATCTCTACCTGTGGTAATAGAACCAAAGAGAGACCTATAAGACAACAACATTGCAAGGCAGCAACACATGACAACACAGCATGGTAGCAACACAACATAACAACAACATGGTAGCAACACAACATACATAGTGAGGACAATGACATAGCATGTTTTGATCATTTATTTTCAATTCCATTATGTTCGAGATTATCTAATGGGAGAGGGCTGATTCTCATAACGTGATGTGTTACGCTCCAAATGGCACCCTATTCCCTATGTAGTGCACAACAGGGCCCACAGGGTCAAATGTAGTGCTCTATATAGGGAATAGGGTGGCATTTCAGATAGACCCATGAACTGAACTTTTTATTTTTATTTATTTCACCAAGCAAGTCAGTTAAAAACAAATTCTTATTTACAATGACGGCCTATCCCAGCCAAACTCTCCCTTAACACAGATGACGCTGGGCCAATTGTGCAGCGCCTATGGTACTCCAAATCACGACCGGTTGTGATACAACCTGGGCTCAAAACAGGTTCTGTAGTGATGACCCTAGCCCCACTGCAATGCAGTGCCTTATACCACTGTGCCACTCGGGAGCCCAAATGATTCCCTCCACTCCCTGTGTACACAGGTGCGCTCTCTAGAGACAGCTAATAGTAAGTTGGAGCTGCAGATCAAGGAGTTCTACGAGATGAGATCACCGACTCACAAGAAGGACCTCCGTGGGTTCCATACCACCATCTCAGACATCCTCAACCAGGTACTTCTGGGTAATGTAGTCTTAATGTAGCGACTCACTGGGCACACGCTGGTTGAATCAACATTGTTTCCATGTAATTGCAATGTAATTATGTTGAAACAACGTGGAATAGACGTTGAATTGATGTCTGTCACAGTGGGAAGGGTGGTGAGGATAGGATTGAGAAGACGCCAACAGCTTTGTGAATGAAGAGCGTCACTAGTATGAATTAGATAAGTGATAGATTTGAGGTATAATTCCTATTGTCTCTCAGTATTTCTCTTGTTGATTGTTGAAAAACATGTTCTGTTGTAAATTAATGAAAAGTAGACATGAACCAGATCTGTTGATGTAAACACATGATATCTATACATAGTTTACTCTGTTATTACATCCCATTGACTGTGGCTGTCCTCCTGTTCCTAGATCCAAGCCAGGTCTGTGGAGAACTCTCAGATGATCCTGCGGGTGGATAATGCCAGACATGCAGCTGATGTCTTCAAGATGAAGTAGGTGCACTTCCTGTTTGTACTGTACACAGCCTCTGTGAGTGTACTGATTCTGTTTCTAACTCTTGGCCTATAGGTTTGAGATTGAGTAGATCCAATCCTCCCAGATCTACAGAAATGTTTATGGGGTTAGGCAGGGGCTATGAATCAGTTTATGGTTGGGCAAGTTGTATCTTGGTTTGTTGTGAGAAGGAACTAATTAATCCCTCTTCTTTCCTCAACCCCTGTAGGTTAGAGACGGAGGCTAACATGCGTATGAAGATAGAAGGGGATGTGGCTCGTCTGAGAGGAGTCCTGTACAGCTTTACACTCACCAGAGCAGAACTGGAGATACAGATTGAGGGGCTGAAGGAGGAGCTGGTCTACCTCAGGAAGAACCACGAGGAGGTAATTTCTCCTCACACACTCAAGTCGTAACACTTGTGCTGTTGGCTGAAGTCTCAATGTGCCAGGACAGCCACATGTGGTTTTTCATTTGGACACAATGGCTTCCCCTGTAGTTTTTGCAAAGTTATCGCATTGAATGTATTTATCAATTCTCAGTGGGTTTGAGATCTTTCCATGTTTGGCCACAAGGGGGCAAAACTCACCCACAACAAATCTAGGGCAATTTCACTGTTATTAGTACTCAAATATATAGTAACTCATTGCTTTCAGGTGCTTTTGCCCTTCACTGTGTATACGTAAACTACAAAATCCCAGGTATTATAGAACAATTTGTCCCCCTTTTCATGTTGTTAGGAGATGCATTTGATGCGGACGCAGCATTGTGGTGCTGTGAATGTGGAGATGGACTGTGCTTCCTCAGTGGACATGAGCAAGGTGCTGGAGGAGATGAGGACCCAGTATGAGGGCATGATAACGAAGAACCAGAGAGATGCTGCCAAGTGGTTTGAGAGCAAGGTGAGACAACCTCTGAAAATAGGACAGGGGGACTCGAAAGATGTGGGCCTGGGTCCCTGAATGTGTTTTGTGAGAGGCACAATTGACATGTATTTTGTCAAGTGGTACTATACTTTTGACTAATATGGTGTGTGTGTGTGTGTCAGGTGGAGGTGCTTCAGAACCAGATCACCACCAGCACCACAGAGGTGAAGAACTCTCAGGCTCAGGTGACCGACCTGAAGAGGACCTTCCAGAGCCTGGTGATTGAACTACATGGCCTGCTCACTCAGGTATGATGTCAAACCATCTTTGTGAATCTGCATCCCTAAACATATAGCATTTCTCTTTACCCTACCTCTGTTCCTAAAATATGGAATTAATTTAGGTCTTAAAAGAACAGTACACTCCAAAATCAAAGTTTGTTAGATGTTTTCAGACTTCCACAGTGGTCTAATGTCAAGGTGTTCTAACACCTTTATGCACACCAATCTAACTATCTCTACCCTTCTTCATCTCCCTCTTTATACATTTCTACTACCCTCTCCTTCTTTCCTTCTCCATTTTCTTCATCCCTTACAAACATAAACACATTCCTAGAAGGGGTACCTGGAGCAGAGCATCGTTGATATAAACGGCCGCCACGGCTCCCAGCTGAGCCAGCTGCAGGTTTGTATCAACAGAATGGAGGAGGAGCTGCAGCAGCTCAACGTCAGCATCCAGCAGCAGGCCTCTGAGTACCAGATCCTCCTGGACATCAAGATGAGGCTGGAGATGGAGATCGCTGAGTACAGGAGGCTGCTGGATGGAGAGGGACTCAGGTGAGAGGTGATAATGGAGGGGCAGGAAAGAAGGAGGGAGATGGGATGGGGGGATGACAGCTGTTTGTTGGCACCTCATTGCAAACAGAGGTGGAAAACGTACTCAACTGTCACACTTCATAAAAAGTAAAGATACCTTAATAGAAAATGACTCAAATAAAAGTAAGTCATCCAGTAAAATTCTAATTGAGTAAAAGTCTAAAAGTATTTGGTTTAAAATATACTTAAGTATCAATGGTAAAAATGTAAATCATTTCAAATTATTAGTATTTATATTATATATATTATTTTAGTTATTAGTATTAACCAGATGGCACCATTTTCTTGTTTTTTTTTCCCAGAAAGCTAAGGGCACTCAGACATCATTTACAAACAAAACATGTTGGTTTAGTGAGTCCGCCAGATCAGAGGCACTTGGGATTACCAGGAATGTTCGGTTGATAAGTGCGTAAATTGGACTATTTTCCTGTCCTGCTAAGCATCTAAAATGTAACGAGTACTTTTGGGTGTCAAGGAAAAGTACAATATTTTCTTAAAGGAATGTAGTGAAGCAAAAGTAGTCAGAAATATAAATAGTAAAGTAAGGGAAGGTACAGACACCCCCAAAATATACTTCAGTATTACTTTAAATTATTTTTACATAAGTATTTTACACCACTGATTGCAAACTAGTAGATCAAGATGTGTGTTGGTGAGTTTAGCTGACCGTAAGTCTTCTTCCCCTGTATGTCTACCAGTAGGCATTTGGACACCAGACAGGAGGTCAGGAAGGTGATTGTGGTCGAGAAGATCCAGGAAATACAACAAGTCCAGGAAGTGGTGGAAGGTGAGCAAGCAGGAGAATAATTAATCAAATGAATGAATCAATGAAAGAATGCATTCCTTTTTGGTGGCTCTTTCCACAGAGTATCATCCACACATGCAGAAGCGGGTGAGGGTGATCGTGGAGGAGATGGTGGATGGGAAGGTGGTATCCACCTCAGTAGATGAGAAGGTCCAGGATATGAACTAACTGAGAAGGCCAGATAGTTCCGGAATCTGGTGAAGCGGTAACAGACCACCCATACCCCTGGACCACACATACAACTGATGAGTCGGACGTTTACATATACCTTCGCCAAATACATTTAAACTCAGTTTTTCATAATTCCTGACATTTAATCCTAGTAAAAATTCCCTTTCTTAGGTCAGTTAAGATCACCACCTTATTTTAAGAATGTGAAATGTCAGAATAATAGTAGAGAGAATTATTTATTTCAGCTTTTATTTCTTTCATCACATTCCCAGTGGGTCAGAAATGTACATGCACTCAATTAGTATTTGGTAGCATTGCCTTTAAATTCATCATATAAATTCATCAAATAAGAATTTGTTCTTAACTGACTTGCCTAGTTAAAAAAATAAAATTGTCTATTTGGAAGACCCATTTGTGACCAAGCTTTAACTTCCTGACTGATGTCTTGAGATGTTGCTTCAATATATCCACATAATTTTCCTTCCTCATGAAGCCATCTATTTTGTGAAGTGCACTAGTCCCTCCTGCAGCAAAGCACCCCCACAACATGATGCTGCCACCCCCGTGCTTCACGGTTGGGATGGTACTCTTTGGCTGGCAAGCCTCCCCCTTTTCCTCCAAACATACAGAGATGGTTGTTATGGCCAAACAGCTCTATTTTTGTTTTATCAGACCAGAGGACATTTCTCCCAAAAGTACAATTTTTGCCCCCATGTGCAGTTGCAAACCGTAGTCTGGCTTTCTTTGTGGCGGTTTTGGAGTAGTGGCTTCTTCCTTGCTGAGAGGCCTTTTAGTTTATGTTGATATAGGACTTGTTTACTGTGGATATAGATGCTTTTGTACCTGTTTCCTCCAGAATCTCCACAAGGTCCTGTGCTGTTCTGGGATTGATTTGCACTTTTTCCACCAAAGTATGTTAATCTCTAGGAGACAGAACGCTTCTCCTTCCTGAGCGGTGTGGCGGCTGTGTGGTCCCATGGTGTTTATACTTGCGTACTACTGTTTGTACAGATGAACGTGGTACCTTCAGGCGTTTGGAGATTGTTCCCAAGGATGAACCAGACTTCTGGAGGTCAACCATTTTCGAGGTCTTGGCTGATTTATTTAGATTTTCCCATGATGTCAAGCAAAGAGGCACTGAGTGTGAAGGTAGGCCTTAAAATACATCTACAGGTACACCTCCAATTGACTCAAATGATGTCAATTAGCCTATCAGAATCTTCTAAAAACATGACATGCATCTTTGGAACTTTCCAGGCTGTTTAAAGGCACAGTCAACTTAGTGTATGTAAACTTCTGACCCACTGGAATTGTGATACAGTGAATTATAAGTTAAATAGTGTATCTTTAAACAATTGTTCATATAGAAAGTAGATGTCTTAACTGACTTGCCAAAACTATAGTTTGTTAACAAGAAATGTGTGGAGTGGTTGAAAAACGAGTTTTAATGACTCCAACCTAAGTGTATGCAAATTTCTGACTTCAACTGTATATGTATGCAAATATATTTCATGGTCGCATACTGTAATATGTCCCTTTTGACAGGATTGCATCAGCTGAATGATAACTGATGTAATTTACTCATGTTACCTAATAACTCTTATATGGCTCTATCATATGGCCAATTGAATATTATTTCTAGAATGTGTTTTTCCCATTGTTCCAATCATTGCCACCAGGTGGCATTATCTCATTTAAATATCTTTGGGTAGCCCAATTAAAAGTGAAAATGATCTCATTTGAGTAAATTGAAAACAGATTGGTACAGTTACATAAGTGACATCAGGGAAAATAAGATTTGCTTCATCAGCTATTATAAAGGTATTTTAGCTCCATTGTATGAATGTTCTCTGTACTCTAAGACAGGTTTAAAGTTCATGTTCTGTAGACCTATGACACTGACGCTACATGATACATTTGGCTGTGGATTAAATCTAGATGTCAATGCATTTCAGGACACTATCATTATTTAGGGTCCATTGCTGTCCTCTAAAAAGTTTAAAAGAAACACCTTTGCAGATTGTATGAGGCCAACACACATACTGTACCATACATTATATGAGCAAAACACTCATGGGAGTTTCACTTACTCAAACATGTTCTCAGAGCAGAACGGATTATGATTGGTCGCATCAGGCACCCAATGAAAATGGAGAGGAGGTGGAAGGAGGCACAGTGGCGACTTGCCATTCACGGTAGATCGGGCAGAGCAAGAAGAAAATGTGCCTTTTTTTGCATGTTATTTTGGCATAAATACGTGTCACATATCAGTTTGCGAACAATGTAAAAAATATATATAATTTAATTAATCAAGCCGCATACAAACATGGTCTCTTTTTTATTTTCTTGAGTAAGGCAGCTCCAAAATGCAGGTGTTCCAGGCCGAGCTCAGTGCTTTTTGTGGTGGTGGGGCATGCTAAGCAGACAATAGGAGCATTGCGCCGTGATTGGCTCAGTGTTCTGTCATTCATGGGGACCTTACGTAGTCGCCAAACTTAAGTCCTTAGAAAGCGTAGATAGCCCTTTGGGTTCTGCCATAAAGTTATATTAGAAGTGCCCTTCCAAGAAGGCTCAAGGTCATTGGCCACAGAAATTACATCAAATCACGTTATATGTACAGAAGCTTTGATTGGACTCATCATGTCAACGTCTTACT
Organism: Oncorhynchus masou masou; assembly: GCF_036934945.1. Lineage (NCBI taxonomy): Eukaryota > Metazoa > Chordata > Actinopteri > Salmoniformes > Salmonidae > Oncorhynchus > Oncorhynchus masou. The sequence goes on from NC_088216.1 coordinate 26,335,510, forward strand.
TTCACAATCTTAGCTAGCAGTCATCATCATGAATCAAGTCTATTGGCAAATCCTTTTTATTCCTTGTCGTATGAAGAGAAATAATGAAGAGAAAATATAGATAAAACGTATTGGTGCTCATTGGCCACTGGACGTAAACATTACACAACAATTTTGGTAGATCGCAAATTCAACAATGAGTGTTTTGTAAGGAATTGGTGACAGTGGCTAACTGCAAGCATTGCAACTGGGAAGTTGGGAATAAACAGCCCAAACTGGGAAAATACGTTTTGAACGGTCATACAACTCGGAATTGTAAATCCAGCATCTTTTTCTTTGATGACAAAATTTGCCCACGAAGGACCGCCGCGCCACATTCCTGTTTAGGCACATCACAACAACGTGAGCCCAAAAATGTCTTATGCTGCTTCATAAATTACGTAGGATGCCAGAGAGATATGTATCCCGTAGCTAAGAAGGTAATACTAGGTGTATGTTTAGTAAGCTAATATTAACTAGAAAAACTCATTTTAGAACTCATTTTTTACATGTAGTATTTAATCAATACTTTCGCCTAACTGGAAACAGGACATTAATGCACAAAATGAAGAACTTGCTATATTCAAATGAACTTGTTTTGCTTATTTGCTGATCGCTCCTGCACAATTGCGTGTCTTTGTGAGACGCAGAGTAGGTGAACGGATGATATCCGCATGTGTGGTTCCCACCATGAAGCATGGAGGAGGAGGTGTGATGGTGTGTTTTTTTTTTGCGGTGACACTGTCAGTGATTTAGTTAGAAGAAGTCACACTTAACCAGCATGGCTACCACAGCATTCTGTGGCGATACGCCATCCCATCTGGTTTGCGCTTATTGGGACTATTGTTTGTTTTTTAACAGCACAATAACCCAACACACCTCCAGGCTCTATAAGTGCTATTTGACCAAGAAGGAGAGGGATGGAGTGCTGTATCAGATGACCTGGCCTCCACAATGACCTTTTTTGTGGTTTGCGATGAGTTGGACTGCAGAGTGAAGCCAACAAGTGCTCAGCATATATGGGTACTCCTTCAAGCATTTTGGAAAAACATCCCAGGTGAAGCTGGTTCAGAAAATGCCAAGATTGTGCAAAGCTGTCAAAGCAAAGGGTGGCTACTTTGAAGAATCTAAAATATATTTAATTTGTTTAACAATTGTTTGGATACTACAGTACATGATTCCATATGTGTTATTTCATAGTCTTGAAGTCTTCATTATTATTCTACAATGTAGAAAATAGTCAAATTAAAGAAAAACCCCTGAATGAGTTGGTGTGTCCAAACTTTTGAAAGGTACTGTAAGTATTCACACCCCTGAGTCTGTCACGAATTCTGCCGAAGTTGGCGCCTCTCCTTGTTCAGGTGGCTTTCGGCGGTCGTCATCACTGGCTTTCTAGCTGCCACCGATCTACGTTTCTTTTTCCATTTGTTTTGTCTTGATTGTACACACCTGGTTCCCATTACGTTACAATTATTTCCCTATTTAACCCTCTGGTTCCCATGATATTTTGTGCATGATTGTTCTTTGTCTAGTGTTTTTAGTCCTCTGTGTTATGGTGTGTTTTCCCTGCGTGGAATTTATGGTTGATTACTTTCCGAGTAAGGTATGTTATTTTACTCAGTTCTGTGTCCTGCGCCTGACTCTGTACTCACCTCTGCATACTGATACATGACAGAGTCAATAGTTTGTAGAAGCACCTTTGGCAGTGATTACAGCTGTGAGTCTCTAAGATCTTTCTACTCCTCGATTGTGCAATATCTGCCCATTATTCTTTCAGAATTCTTCAAGCTCTGTCAAATTGGTTATTGATCAACTCCAGTGTATATTTGGCCTTGTGTTTTAGGTTATTTTCCTGCTGAAAGGTGAATTTGTCTCCCAGTGTCTGTTGAAAAGCAGACTTAACCAGGTTTTCCTTTAGGATTTTGCCCATGCTTAGCTCGTTTCCATTCATTTTGATCACACAAAACTCCCAGTCCTTGTCGATGACAAGCATACCCATAACATTTATGCAGCCACCACAATGCTTGAAAATATGAAGAGTGGTACTCAGTGATGTGTTGTGTTTACTTTGCCTCAATCATAATGCCTTCTATTAAGGACATAAGGTTTGTGGTAGGTTAACAAGCTAGCTTGCTAGTAAATACTTTTGCTGCGCTAAGTGAAGTTTGAGTCAACTGGGTCTCTAAGAGCAGAACTGTCAGTACTAGCCATCAACACAGTCAGTTCCACATTCCTCTTTCCACATTTTCCTACATGATTTTATTCCCTATTAATGATGTTGTGTACTTGTGACCCATGTGAAATGCACTTAAAATAAAACTTGAGTTACTAACGTGTCATTATTTCCTGACTGTTAAACATTCATTATTGAGTTGGTGAGGATCAGATGATATATGTTGGGTCGTCTTTTTTTCTCCTAGGCATGTAACGAGCTGGGTCAGATCTGGAGGTAGTCAGGTGTGAGTGAGCACGCCATGTTTGAACACGTCCGGCTCATCATAGAGAGGTTTTGTGCAGATCTTGTGTAGTAGTAATTCAGCAGTACTTTTTCACGAGGGAGACCGCCTGCTTCGACTGTATGTCACAACACACACTAACTCTAGAAGTAATTGTTTTCTAAATCTGACAAAGCCTGAGAGGATCTGCAGAGAACAATGGGAGTAGGAATTAATCTTAATCCTGTATTGATGCTTTGCCTTTTTGATGGTTCATCTGCGGGCATAGCGCAATTTCTTATAAGCTTCCCGGATTAGAGTCCCGCTCATTGAAAGTGGCAGCTCTAGCCTTTAGCTCGATGTGGATGCTGCCTGTAATCCATGGCTTCTGGTTAGGATATGTACGTGCGGACACTGTGGGGATGACGTCGTCAATGCACTTATTGATGAAGCCGACGACTGAGGTGGTATTTGGATGAATCCCGGAACGTATTCCAGTCTGCTAGCAATGCAGTTTTGTAGCGAAGCATCAGCGTCATCTGACCACTTTGGTATTGAGCTAGTCACGGATACTTCATGCTTTAGTTTTTACTTGTAAGCAGGAATCAGGAGGATAAAATTATGGTCAGATTTTCCAAATAGAGGGAGAGAGAGAGCTTTGTATGCGTCTCTGTGTGTGGAGTAAAGGTGGTCCAGAGTTGTTTTTAGTTTTTTCTTCCTCTGGTTGCGCATGTGACATGCTGGTAGAAATGTATTAAAATGGATTTAAGTTTGCCTGCATTAAAGTCCCCTGCCAATAGGAGCGTCGCTTCTGGATGAGCCTATTTTTGTTTGCTTTTGGCCTTATACAGCTTGTTGAGTGCGGTCTTAGTGCCAGCATCAGTTTGTGGTGGTAAATAGACAGGTACGAATAATATAGAAGAGATCTCTCTCGGTAGGTAGTGTGGCCTACAGCTTAACATAATGTACTCTACCTTGTATTTATTTTTTATTTCACCTTTATTTAACCAGGTAGGCCAGTTGAGAACAAGTTCTAATTTACAACTGCGACCTGGCCAAGATAAAGCAAAGCAGTGCGACAACAACAACAGAGTTACACATAAACAAACGTTTATAATACAATAGAAAAATATATATACAGTGTGTGCAAATGTAGAAGAGTAGGGAGGTAAGGCAATAAATTGGCCATAGAGGTGAAATAATTACAATTTAGCATTAACACTGGAGTGATAGATGTACAGATGATGATGTGGAAGTAGAGATACTGGGGTGCAAAAGAGCAAGAGGATAAATAACAATATGGGGATGAGGTAGTTGGGTGTGCTATTTACAGATTGGCTGTGTACAGGTACAGTGATCGGTAAGCTGCTCTGACAGCTGATGCTTAAAGTTAGAGAGGGAGATATAAGATCCAGCTTCAGTGATTTTTGCAATTCGTTCCAATCATTGGCAGCAGAGAACTGGAAGGAAAGGCGGCCAAAGTAAGTTTTGGCTTTGAGGATGACCAGTGAAATATAACTGCTGGAGCACGTGCTATGGGTGAGTGTTGATATGGTGAAAGCCTTGGCCAGGTCAATGAAGACGGCTGCACGCTCATTCATACAGTGCCTTGCGAAAGTATTCGGCCCCTTGAACTTTGCGACCTTTTGCCACATTTCAGGCTTCAAACAAAGATATAAAACTGTATTTTTTTGTGAAGAATCAACAACAAGTGGGACACAATCATGAAGTGGAACGACATTTATTGGATATTTCAAACTTTTTGAACAAATCAAAAACTGAAAAATTGGGCGTGCAAAATTACTCAGCCCCCTTAAGTTAATACTTTGTAGCGCCACCTTTTGCTGCGATTACAGCTGTAAGTCGCTTGGGGTATGTCTCTATCAGTTTTGCACATCGAGAGACTGAAATTTTTTCCCATTACTCCTTGCAAAACAGCTCAGTGAGGTTGGATGGAGAGCATTTGTGAACAGCAGTTTTCAGTTCTTTCCACAGATTCTCGATTGGATTCAGGTCTGGACTTTGACTTGGCCATTCTAACACCTGGATATGTTTATTTTTGAACCATTCCATTGTAGATTTTGCTTTATGTTTTGGATCATTGTCTTGTTGGAAGACAAATCTCCATCCCAGTCTCAGGTCTTTTGCATTCTTCCAGAATGGTCCTGTATTTGGCTCCATCCATCTTCCCATCAATTTGAAGCATCTTCCCTGTCCCTGCTGAAGAAAAGCAGGCCCAAACCATGATGCTGCCACCACCATGTTTGACAGTGGGTATGGTGGGTTCAGGGTGATGAGCTGTGTTGCTTTTACGCCAAACATAACGTTTTGCATTGTTGCCAAAAATTTCAATTTTGGTTTCATCTGACCAGAGCACCTTCTTCCACATGTTTGGTGTGTCTCCCAGGTGGCTTGTGGCAAACTTTAAACAACACTTTTTATGGATATCTTTAAGAAATGGCTTTCTTCTTGCCACTCTTCCATAAAGGCCAGATTTGTGCAATGGACAGAGTCTCCCACCTCAGCTGTAGATCTCTGCAGTTCATCCAGAGTGATCATGGGCCTCTTGGCTGCATCTCTGATCAGTCTTCTCCTTGTATGAGCTGAAAGAGGGACGGCCAGGTCTTGGTAGATTTGCAGTGGTCTGATACTCCTTCCATTTCAATATTATCGCTTGCACAGTGCTCCTTGGGATGTTTAAAGCTTGGGAAATCTTTTTGTATCCAAATCCGGCTTTAAACTTCTTCACAACAGTATCTCAGACCTGCCTGGTGTGTTCCTTGTTCTTCATGATGCTCTCTGCGCTTTTAACGGACCTCTGAGACTATCACAGTGCAGGTGCATTTATACGGAGACTTGATTACACACAGGTGGATTGTATTTATCATCATTAGTTATTTAGGTCAACATTGGATCATTCAGAGATCCTCACTGAACTTCTGGAGAGAGTTTGCTGCACTGAAAGTAAAGGGGCTGAATAATTTTGCACACCCAATTTTTCAGTTTTTGATTTGTTAAAAAAGTTTGAAATATCCAATAAATGTCGTTCCACTTCATGATTGTGTCCCACTTGTTGATGATTCTTCGCAAAAAACTACAGTTTTATATCTTTATGTTTGAAGCCTGAAATGTGGCAAAAGGTCGCAAAGTTCAAGGGGGCCGAATACTTTCGCAAGGCACTGTATATCTTTATGTACATATTCTTTATCCCTTTACACTTGTGTGTATAAGGTAGTAGTTTTGGAATTGTTAGGTTAGATTACTCGTTGGTTATTACTGCATTGTCGGAACTGGAAGCACAATCATTTTGCTAGTCTCGCATTAACATCTACTAACCATGTGTATGTTACAAATAAAAATGGATTTGATTTGATTTGACCAGTGAGCTGAGATAAAGCGGGGCTTTACCTAGCAAAGACTTACAAATGACCTGGAGCCAGTGGGTTTGGTGACGAAAATGTAGTTAGGACCAGCCAACGAGAGCATACAGGTCGCAGTGGTGGGTAGTATATGGGGCTCTGTATACTGTGATAGACTACATCCAGTTTGTTGAGTAGAGTGTTGGGGGCTATTTTGTAAATGGCATCGCCGAAATCGAGGATCGGTAGGATAGTCAGTTTTACGAGGGTATGTTTGGCAGCATGACTGAAGGAGGCTCTGTTGCGAAATAGGATGCCGACTCTAGATTTAATTTTGGATTGGATATGCTTAATGTGAGTCTGGAAGGAGAGTTTACAATCTAACCAGACACCTAAGTATTTGTAGTTGTCCACATATTCTAAGTCAGAACCGTCCAGAGTAATGATGCAAGTCGGGTGGGCGGGTGTGGGCAGCAATCAGTTGAAGAGCATGCATTTAGTTTTACTAGCATTTAAAAGCAGTTAAAGGCCACGGAAGGAGTGTTGTATGGCACTGAAGCTCGTTTGGAGGTTTGTTAACACAGTGTCCAAAGAAGGGCCAGATGTATACAGAATGGTGTTGTCTGCGTAGGGGTGGATCAGAGAATCACCAGCAGCAAGAGCGACATCATTGATATATATACAGAGAAAAGAGTCGGCCTGAGAGTTGAACCCTGTGGCACCCCCATAGAGGCTGCCAGAGGTCCAGACAACAGGCCCTCTGACTTGACACACCGAACTCTATATGAGAGGGAGTTGGTGAACCAGGCGAGGCAGTCATTTGAGAAACCAAGGCTATTGAGTCTACCGATAAGAATGCAATGATTGACAGAGTCGAAAGCCTTGGCCAGGTCAATGAAGACGGCTGCACAGTACTGTCTTTTATTGTTGGTGGTTATGATACCTCAGGTGAGACTTCTTTAATATTAGACATTGCGCAGAAGCTGTTATTGACAAATAGACACACTTCTCCGCCACTCGTCTTACCATACATAGCTTCATTGTCTTGCCGATGCATGGAATATCCCGCCAGCGCTTTTCTATCCATGTTGTCGTTCAGCCACAACTCTGTGAAACATTTTTAATGTCCCGTTGGTAGGATAATCTTGCATGTTGGCCAATAGAACAGATGGTAGCAGAGGTTTACTCACTCGCCTATGAATTTTCTGAAGGCAGCCCGACCTCCACCCTCTTTTTCTCTGTCTTTTCTTCACGCAAATGACAGAGATTTGGGCTCATTCTCGAGAAAGCAGTATATCCTTTGCGTCGGAATCGTTAAAGAAAAAACCTTTGCCCCGTTCGAGGTGTGTAATCGCTGTTCTGATGTTCCAGAAGTAATTTTTGGTCATAAGAAAGGTTAGCAGCAACATTATGTACAAAATAAGTAAGTAAGTTACAAACAATGCGAAAAACTAACAAAATAGCACAGTTGTTTAGGAGCCCGTAAAACTGCAGCCATCCCCTCCGGAGCCTTACTCGCTACATCCAATGATTTTGATCATGTCGTTATGTTAAACTGTCTCTCCCTGCTGTGTTTTTCAGGGCAGCCAAAGTGTTCCCGACTGTGCCCCTCAAAAACCTAGCTGCCATTCACATTTAGAGGAGGGAGTACAAGACTGCAGAGTATGAGATAGCCCTGCACATCAGGATGAGAGCCTGGATCCCCCTCCCTGGCCTACAGTACACCCTCAAACACCTGGGCCTGCTCTAAAAATGCAGGGAAGGTTGAGAAGATGGTATGGTTTCAACTCAAGATGCCATGGTGCTGTTGCATATAATCCAATTAAGCCACATTTTATTTTTACATTTTAAAGGAGAAGTTAACTTTTTTACAACCAAATCTGTATTTTGGATGCAAATGGCATGCATATAGAAGTGAAGGATAGAAATAGAAGTGTACAGACTGTTATAGAGGTGTAAAGACCGCACTTGTTTTTGAGAAACTTACTCCAACCAAGCAATACATTTCCTCATCCTTGTTGTGTGTATGGGGGCGCCAAAAAAACATGAACAATGGCTCTACATCTGCATTTCTTACTGTTTGGGGTTTTAGGCTGGGTTTCTGTATAGCTGATAGAGGAATTCTAAATTCCTGTATGTTTTGTAGCCAAAACCAAATTCACACTCCATCTATTTCTTAATAAGTTGTAAGTTTATCATTTTACATGAAATAGATCGAGACCAGTCTTAAAAGTCAGGTAGTAGCGTTTAATTCAAGTGAGTCCTGCCACATACACATATTTCCACAGGTTATAAACTGAAAATGACGTCAGCGTTTTCTAAACGTTCTATCATTTCACCCGTAGAGGGGCCCTCTAGCTCTCGAGTCTTTGCTCCACGCCTGAAGTCAAGGTCAGTCAGTATAAATCAACATTCTAGACAGTCTGGAGATAGTCCGTTCCTGTCACCTAGAGATTGTACGAAGGTATGAACTAAGGAACAGACCTTCATTGTTACTAAACTCCCGACTACATTATATACAATTGGGAATGGGAGCAAGAGAGAAAATTCATATGTACAGTACATTATAGCATTTGGACTAGTCAGTTCTGATTGGAATGTATACATAATTAGTCATTTCAACCATAATTTCCTCTAACAATAGCACTTTGTGACATCGGCTGATGTAAAAAGGGCTTTATAAATACATGTGATTGATTGATTAATAACACCCAAATATGTCCTCTTAAAAACGGAAACACTCTCAGTATATTGATGCGTGTCTTTAGATGTTGTACACATGAAATTGTGCCATTCTGAACTTTATCCGCAACGTTACACCATTTTGTGTGCTAGCTGTTCCATTCTCCGTGTAGCCTGCTGTTTGAATGGATGGAGAGTTATCGCTCTAGTCACAACATAATGTTGCAAAAAAGTTCTGAATGACACAATTTCATGTGTACAACATCTAAAGACCGGCGTCAAAATATTGAGAGCTGCGCCTCCTAAGTGGCGCAGTGCTAGCTAGAGATTCTGGGTTCGAGTCCAGGCTCTGTCATAGCCGGCCGTGACCAGGAGACCCATGGGTTGGCGTACAATTGGCCCAGAGTTGTAAGGGGAGTGTTTATCTGGCAGGGATGTCCTTGTCACATCGCGCACTAGTAACTCCTGTGGCAGGCCGGGCGCAGTGCACGCTGACACAGTCGCTAGCTGTACGGTGTTTCCTCCAACGCTGGTTAAGTTGGCAATGTGTCAAGATGCACGGCTCTCAACCTTTGCCTCTCCCGAGTCCGTACAGGAGTTACAGCGATGAGACAAGACTGTAACTACCAATTCGATACCATGAAATTGGCGAGAAAAAGTGGTAAAAAAATAAATAATTACTTTGCTGTTTCTAAAAGGAAGTATTTGGGGGATTTTGGAGCCTTTGTTCATGTTTTTACACAGCTCCCATACTGCAGAACAAGCAATGAGGAAGTTTCTCAAAACCAAGTGAAATCACTAAAACAGTGTCTGGACCCTTCTATAACATGCCATTTACATCAAAAATAGAGATTTGGTTCAGAATATGTGAACCACTCCTTTTAACATTGTTATTGATTTTACAGATCCAATAAACAAAGTGAACACCACATAATGCTCCACGCCACAATCAAATAAACACAAAAAAATATAAAGAAAATTGAATAAATACTTTGGTCAAGTCCTCGTCTAAAGAGAGTATACGTTAAAATTGCATTTAGTCCACTCCAGGTGTAGGCTTGATCTGAGTCTGTGCAACCGTCCCATGTCTGGTAGCGTTTTGTGCATTACTGTTTGGCAGTTAGCCTAGAGACCATGAATTCTATTAGCCTGTAGCTTGTGTGCAATCCTGATCTGTGAAGCTGACAGAGAAGATGTGTGTGTTGTCCAGGGAAAGCTGAAGATGTTTATTCCTATGCATAGAGCTGGCTCTGGACATCAGGGAGAAGAAGGGTTTTGAACTCAAACACCCCAGTATGGCCACAGCATTGTTCCACCTGGCTATACTCTGCTGCAAAGTGCTGAGAGGACCAACAATGCTAACAGTTCACTGCATACCAGACACGGGTTCAAATAATTGAAAAATCATTTTCAAATACTTGAGTTTGCTTGAGTTTTCCAGGAGTGCCAGATGTACGGGGTTTGCAGTTTTGGGTCTTGTTTTGGTTAATTAAGCCAGGCAAGCTCAAACAGGCACAGATAAAGTGTTTGAAATATTGTTCACATTAAACCCAGGTCTGCTTAGGGAAAGATGGGAACTGCTGGAAAGCATACAGCAGCTGTAGTGTTTGATTTGATTTCCCAGATTAATTGGACTTCAAATCAGACTGTTTCTCCTGGATTCTGTCTGGACATTGGTCTGACTGTGTGTTATTGTGTGTCTGACAGAAAAAGCACAGTGAGGCGCTGCCCCTGTATAAACAGGCTATGATAGTGTATGAGGACAGTCTGCGATGCACACACCCACAGGTCGGATAGACACTGAAGAACCTAGCTGTACTCAGGTGAGTACACACACCATCTTGTTGTTAATATACATACAGTACTATAAGCTGAATGACTAGTTTTATCACCATTGTCATCAACCCCATTTCTCTTTTTGAGCTTTATTTTCTCTCTTCATCTTCCTCTCCTCCCTCCCTCCTCCCTCTCTTTCCCCCAGCTATGTGGAGGAAAGCAGCAGAGCTCAACAATCCATGGAGATCAAATAGGCGGAGCAGTCTCTGGTTTGTGGAAGGCCCATGTCGACACCCATGTCGACACCCACACCTCTCCCACATGCCCCCAGGTGACCCCTCTCTATTCCGCCCCTTCCAAGAACACAGGTGGTGGATCTCATTTTGCCATTGATCCTGTGTGTCCATTTCCTCGTCTCCTTCTAGAAATGCATTGGTGGAGAAGGTCAGAGAGAGAGACCTTGCATCTTCTCCTCGAATGCATTTTCAGGAGGTGGAAAGGATATAGGACATGAAGAATCAAGGAAGTACAATTGAAGGCCATCCATGGTTCGCAATCTGCTTTCCTGAGAAGAACAATGTCCATCACACTCTGAATAGTTTGTTATGCTGCTTTGAGATGGAACAGTGTAGTGGTGTCGCCTGTCAAGAGTACTGTAGCTAACTTATAAAATAAATTATGCTTTAATGTCTGTTCAACGGCTATATTGTTAAGTGTTCAAAAAATAAATATATATTATAAATGTAATCATGATGTAACGTCTGCTTCCAGCTCACACTCTCAAACATATAGATACCCTGAATGCAGCTCACACTCCAGATCCCAATCACCGGAATTCTGATCACCTGTTCACACACCTGTATGTCATTATCACACACTATTTAGTTCAGTTCTTTGCACCCAATCATTGTAGGTATTGTTTGTTTTGTGACACACTTCTAGCCGGAGCACTGGGTTTCCTGTAATATACTCCTCCCGTGTATGATTGTTTTTGTCTCACTAACGACGCCTGTACTTTCCTGTTATCAACCCATTGCCTGATCTTCTGGATGATGTTAATAGCTTTTTCCCTCCCTGTACTGTTGCCTTTTTGGACCCCCTGTGTTAGATACTGCCTGACCCTGGACTCACCTACCTGCCTCCTCCTGTGGTCCTTTTCAATAAATACCTGCTGCGCCCTGTGCTTGAAACCAGCTCTCTCTCTCCCATCGTGTTCATTACACATTAAATTACATCAACACCAGGTTATGGAGGTTTTTTATTGCATGTTCAAACGTTTCCAAATTACCACTGCTCTGTCATCTGTCAAAATTCAATTTCAATTGTATAATGATAAATCAATATCACCATCGACTGCAAGTCCTCTGGCTGAGTGTCTGCTAAATTACCAAAATGTCAATGTAATTTGCTTTTCAAATAGATTTGACACCTACAGTGAGGTCAAAGTATTGGGACAGTGACACTTTTTTTTTGGCTTTGTACCCCAGCAATTGGGACAAATTCAATTATATGTTTATTGAAGTAGTCAAGTTTAGTATTTGGTTACCATGATTACGAATAATCTTGAATAAAATTGTGAATCATGATGAGTGAGAAAGTTAGACGCAGAAATATATACTATCCGTAATCATGGTAGCATCCACATTAATGTAGAAGTGTTTAGAATCATATTCTATTCGTATCCAAAATGACACATTATTTACCATGAATTTCTATTGGGCACAAAATAATCTGAAACACAACCAAGCTTGATGTAATCATCGGGTACTAGGGATATGGGACCAAATACTAAACGTTTGACTTCTTTAATACACAAGTGTGAATTTGTCCCAATACTTTTGGTCCCCTAAAAGGGACTATGTACAAAAAGTGTTCTAATTTCTAAAATGGTTCACCTGATACGGACGAAAATACCCTCAAATTAAAGCTGCCAATCAGCACTTTAACCTCATAATCATTAGTGCTGGAGTACAAAGCAAAAACAAAAATATGTGTCACTGTCCAAATACTTTGTCACTGTATATGCTTCAATAATTATTTGGTGATCAATTCATCTTGGGCTCCAAAGTGGCGCAGTGGTCTAAGCCACTGCATCTCAGTGCTTGAGGTGTCACTACAGACACTGGTTTGAATCCAGGCTGTATCACAACCAGCCGTGATTGGTAGTCCCACAGGGCGGTGCACAATTGGCCCAGCGTTGCCTGGGTTTGGCCGGTCTAGGCTGTCATTGTAAATTAGAATTTGTTCTTAACTGACTTGCCTCGTTAAATAAAGAAGATAAATACAACTATTGGATGCATGCTGACTTAATACAATGACTCAGAGCTGTATTGATGGAGAATACTGAGTTCAGGTACTGTTGCTGTGTCAATTATATAATCAGTGCCAAGTTGCCATGCAGTACAGGAATATATATAAATGCAAATTGTATTTCAGTCATGTAAACTATGACATAAAATGCATATTGTGTCGTACTGACTGTGTTGATGGCCACTACTGACAGTTCTAAGAGCAGCAGCGCTGATAGTTTACCTGAGCTGCTCCGAGAGCAACAACATAAGATGACGCAGTACAGAGGTTCTACAAGCAGCAGTGTTCCCAGGATACTGCTCATAGAACAGTAACATAAATGACAGTACAGTTCTGCTTTTAGAACAGCAGACAACCCAGTTGACTCAAACTGTTCTTAGAACAGCAAAATCTAGGCCTAGTTGAGTAGCACTGCTGATAGTTTACCTGAGCTGCTCCCAGAGCAGCAACATCAAGGTAGCACAGTAGAGTTATACTCTTGGAGCAGCCGAAGTCCCAGTTGACTGATTTAATAGCAGCACTATCTACTGTGGTTAACAAAGTTCTGTTCCAAAAGCAGCAGCGCTCCCTATTAATTTATGCTGCTACTAGAACAGCAACATACAGTGCAAATGGAAAGTATTCAGACCCCTTGACTTTTTCCACATTTTGTTATGTTACAGCCTTATTCTAAAATTGATGAAGCGAAAACAGTTTACATTTTTTTGTGTGCAAATGTATTCAAAATTAAAAAAACATACCTATTTAAATTAGTATTCAGACCCTTTGCTATGAGACATTGAGCTCAGTTGCATCCTGTTTCCATTGATTATCCTTGAGATGTTCGTATAACTTTATTGGAGTCCACCTGTGGTAAATTCAACTGATTAGACATGATTTGTCAGAGCAAAAATCAAGCCATGAGGTCGAAGCAATTGTCCGTAGATCTCCAAGACAGGATTGTGTCGAGGCAAGAATTTGGGGAAGAGTACCAAAACATGTCTGCAGCATTGAAGGTCCCCAAGAACACAGTGGCCTCCATTATTCTTAAATGGAAGAAGTTTGGAACCACCAAGACTTTTCCTAGAGCTGACCGGCCGGCCAAACTGAGCAAATCGGGGGAGAAGGGCCTTGGTCAGGGTGGTGGCCAACAACCCGATGGTCACTCTGACAGAGCTTCAGAGTTAATCTGTGGAGATGGGAGAAGCTACTGTACAAGAAGGACAGCCATCTATGCAGCACTCCACCAATCAGGCCTTTATGGTAGAGTGGCCAGACAGAAGCCACTCCTCAGTAAAATGCACATGACAACCCACTTGGAGTTTGCCAAAAGGCACCTAAATGACTCAGACCATGAGAAACAAGATTCTCTGGTCTGATAAAACCAAGATTGAACTGTTTGGCCTGAATGCCAAGCGTCACATCTGGAGGAAACCTGGCACCATCCTTACAGTGAAGGAGGGATGTTTTTCAGCGACAGAGGCTGGGAGACTTGTCAGCATCGAGGGAAAGATGAAAACCTGCTCCAGAGCGTTCAGGACCTGACTGGGGCGAAGGTTCACCTTCCAACAGGACAACGACCCTAATCACACAGCCAAGACAACGCAGAAGTGCCTTTGGGACAAGTCTCTGAATGTCCTTGAGTGGCCTAGCAAGAGCCCAGACTTGAACCCCAATCGAACATCTCTGGAGAGACCTGAAAATAGCTGTGCAGCAACGCTCCTCATCCAACCTGACAGAGCTTGAGAGGATCTGCAGAGAAGAATGGGAGAAACCCCCAAATACAGGATTGCCAAGCTTGTAGCATCATTACCCAAGAAGACTCGAGGCTGTAATTGCTGCCAAAGCTGCTTCAACAATGTACTGAGTAAAGGGTATGAATACTTATGTAAATGTGATATTTCAGTGTTTTATTTTTAATACATTTCCAAAAATGTCTAAAAACCTATTTTTGCTTTGTCATTATGGTATATCGTGTGTAGATTGATGAGAGAAAAAACAACAATTTAATCAATTTTAGAATAAGGCTTAAATGTAACAAAATGTGGACAAAGTCAAGGGGTCTGAATACTTTCAGAATGCACTGTATTTAGCTGGATAGTTAGCTGGTTGTAGGCTTAAATTGTTTACTGGCAAGCTAGCTTGGTAACCTGAGGCTAAAACTGTTGAGCTAGCTAACATTACTTAGAAAATACAATTTTAGCTAACTAACTTTAGCTTGCATCACATTTAGTATTTCATTAATTATTTAGACTAGCTGGATACAGGACATTAATGTGCAAAATGAATAATTTGCTAGCTATATTCAACTTAACTTGTTTTGCTTTCTTGCTGCTCGCTCCTGCAGAATTTTGTTCTTCCTCTTCTTCCCTCACCTTTTCCCACCAATGTTTTTGAATCCCGCCATGTGACATGTCTATTTCCCAGCCTGCACTCAGTTTGGTATTCCCGCCTCCTCTCCATTTTCAATGTTTGCCTGCTCTGAGAACATGTTTGAATAAGTAACATAACAAGTTAGGTCTATTGTATCAGCCAATGTGAGTGAAATTCTTTGTTTTAAGAATTCACTGAGGAATTAGATGTACTTTGCTGTGCAAAGAGTTGCCTCTGTTGATTCTAGAGTTCATGAGTGAGTCATCATTATACTGGTAAGCAGCTCCAAAAGTGTTGGGCTATATCAAGTAGAGACGTGAGGCTCCTTTTATACAAACAATATGTAGGATAGTCAAATAGACCTGCCAAAAGGAGATGCATCGCCTCGTCAAATTTGAACAGGTTGCTTTGACCATAACAAAACAGACCTTTACTTAATTGTTCCAGTGACAGTCATTGTCGTTTGGGAAGGCCGTTTATTTTTTGTTTTTTTATGAGCATGGCCTTTTTCTATTACAGCTTATTGGATGACTGTCATTCATCACCCAGCTCAATGTACATCCATAGGTTTAGGCTACTACTAGATTCAAACATTTTCCCTAGCTGATCTAGGGTGTAATAATTACTCCAAACAGTTGCAAATGAGAGTTTCTATTGGACAAATTCTGGTAGGTTTATCCCCGTTTCGTTCCGTTTGCTTCTGTTTAAGAAACGTTTTAACAGAATCGGCGGAATGAATACAACCCTGATCACCCGCACACACAGTTTTCTGTGTAGCCACCACATACAAACAACATCATCACTTTGCTTGTTGTATTATTTCTTCTCGCATCTACGTGCTCTCCTCCTCTCACCTTTTCTCTTCAATGTTGAACTTCAGTGCTTGTGACCAAGCCAATCCTACCATAGCAACTAACCATGGCCGTGGAAAAATGTTTTGGGGTGGGGGTGCTGAATTTCTTCCCGCTATACTGACTAGTATTTTGCTCTGCTCCAATCATACAGGAGTAATAAAGGCCTAGTGCATTTATATATATATATATATATATTCTTTTTTTAAATTGTGATTTATCAGGGGATGCTTCAGCACCCCCCCTTCCCTCTACATCGTTGTCAATCACAGGAGGCTGCTGAGGGGAGAACAGCTCATAATAATTGCCGGAACAGAGCAAATGAAATGGCATCAAACACATGGAAACCAGCCATTACCTCAAGCCCGTTCTCCCCAATTAAGGTGCATCCAACCTCCTGTGATGTCAGTGTCACCATATTAGCTAACGTCATAGCTAACATAGTTATTAGAACTAACGCGGTAGTTAATCCACTACAATCACACAGTACAGTGCATATCAAGCAGTTTACCAGTTACACTAGTGGGCTCCAGTGGCAATAAATTAATAAAACTGAAAGCTTATCTTGACTTGGAAGAGTTCCAGTGTTGGATAGCCTTAGCCAGCTAACTATCATAAATAGCATTTCTCTCAGTTTGAGCGGGGTGTTTGAGTAGGCTGAATTAGCTGGCTGCATTAAGTAGCTAAGTAAGTTAAAAAATACAACTAAGTATATATCTCTCTCTCCTGCTGCTTCCCCTTAATTTTTGAAGAAATTACTTTGTTCAAAACAATTAAACTATTGTCTTCTTTTGAGTCAACTACTCACCACATTTTATGCACTGCAGTGCTAGCTATCTGTAGCTTATGCTTTCAGTACTAGATTCATTCTCTGATCCTTTGATTGGGTGGACAACATGTCAGTTCATGCAACAAGTGCTCTGGTAGATTGGAGGACATCCTCCAGAATTAGTCATAATTGCTGTGTAAATCTATGGAAGGTGGTGAGAACCATGAGCCTCCTAGGTTCTGTACTGAAGTCAATGTACCCAGAGGAGGGTGGAAAAAGCTGTCCAGAGAGTTACCCCAGAGAGTGTTGTTGAGGCTACTGCAGAACTTCATTGCAAAACATTGTGTTTTAATCAGTTATTTTGTGATGTGAATATATTTAGTATAGTTTTTAAAAACTTTTAAAAATGTTTCAGTATTTTTATTTTTATGAAATTCGCTGAGTAGGATGGTCCTTCCCTTCCTCCTCTGACGAGTCTCCACTGGTGTGTTCTCGTTGTATTTCTAGGGTGATAGCGACTTTGGCTCAATACTAGTTTGAGTTATAGGAGAATATTAAACATGCCCAGTTGAAAACCAAAATACAGTATATTCAGATCCTCGTCTTCAGCTTTTAAGTGAACATTTGTATCTTTATACAGACTTGATTTCATTAATTCACGGTACAAACCCGCCCCACTTCACGTTCTATTGTATCTCTGCAAGTAAAAACAACAGTAGATCTGGGTGTGGCTTTGCTGTTCAACCTCATGTGGGCGCACTGAAGAGCAGGGTGTGTCCTTGTGACTGACTGACGGACTGACTGATGATCGGTACACAAGTAAGGTGATAACTTGCATAAAAATTGCTTTTTTTACGTGACATGCATACACCTAGGGCTGCATTAGCTCGTGAGTCATGACCGCAGTAAAAATCTATGTGCTTGCTGAGTCACAGTTATCTCCTCTGCACTCTGGACATGCATTAGTAGTACCCAACTTGCTAATGATCATCAGGTCACTAATGGCCTGGTACTCAGAGATCTATTGTCCCTCCATCAGGTCCTAATGGCCTGGCACTCAAAGCTCCATTGTCCCTCTAACCACTCTGACATCAATGCAAATGCAATCGAAAATCACATCAAACACTTATAATCAAAACAGTATGTGCTTTGATGGATCAATATGAAGAAAGAAGTTCAACAACAGGTTGAAACTGGAAAACATGGTCGTTGTGGATGTTGTTTCAAAGCTTAACACAACGAAATGGATAATGATTTCTAAGGTGATGATTAATACAAAATCCCCTATGCATATTAGAGTTTATGCATAGGCCTATATTAGAGCCCAAGCCTGAAGAAATACCTGAATTAAAATAATGATTGTGCCATTATTCAATACATAGCCTACCACATATTACACAAGGCAGAAAAACACTTTAAAAAATACCAATTTAATATATCTTTGGTACATAATTGGTCTTGCCTAAATTAAACCGATTCAGAGTTAGCCTACAATTATAGTGCATTTGTATTTGATTTTGAGTAGCCTAGTAATAGGGCATGTTTTTATATTTTCATAATTAATAGGCTGACATTACTTTTATCTATCTCACCACCGTGCATTTCTATCTCCTCTCTGCTCTTATTCATTCCTTTCTCCAGCGCCCAGGGTGAAGGGCTCTCAACAGTTGAATTAAATATGTTTTGCTGTGAAAACATGTTACTATCGATGTTCCCAAACAGATTTCACTTGAATTCCCAAATTAAGCAACAGGGTAGGAGAGCCTATGGCATACAGAGTTTGGGCAGAATATCACCTGTTGCATGGCAACAAAAACTGGAGTAGCCTACTCAAAATGAGTGAAAGGAACTTGTGGGAAAGTTGCCTCCATTCTCTATTTGATTGTATACGGATTACATGTCTTTTTTGTATTGCACCTGTTCCTGCCCATTTGATAATAGGCCGTTCTAAATCAAAACAAATTGTAAATATTAGGAAAGGCAACAGTCTGATGGGTGAAAATATGATCACTTGATGAGAGAACAGCGTGTGCAGCCCGAGGCAAGGAACAGAGCGCAGCCCACATATCTTTTGATTTCTAAGGCGTTCTATGGTTTGTATCATTCCCAATTGAAGTTGCCAAATAACTCTAAATCTAGCATATAAGACCTGTTTCAAATGATCACTCATCAAGCTCAACTTAGCCACTTCTTAGCCACTCTAACTCCGGAATGGCAAAAATATATTTTCTATTTTATTCAACTAAGTTACATTATATTCTTCTTACTAAAATTATATAATATAAAATAATTGCATGGGACTTATAAGGATATCTTGTCTGCTAAATGAACAAGCCTACAGCCTAGGCCAAGGCGCATAGCCAGATAACATAAAGTAGGCCAACTCATATTCTGTTCTTCTGAAAAAAAAATTCATCATATCATAATGTTTCTTTGGATCTGCCTAAAATAAATAATGGATTTATTGTGTGGTGTATATTCAATTGATTTATGTATATATATGTTGAAACGTAGATGTTCAACAGCTTGTATCCATGGAGGCCTGGAGATGCTATATGTGTTTATGTTAATGTCTGTTTTTTGTTTTAGTTTAGTTTTTTGGTGAGTTTCTTTTTAGTTCTTTTTGTGTTTTTCCTTCCACCTTTTGGATTTGCCATTTTTATTTTTAGGATTTTTTCTTCATTAAATACACCGTCTTAAGTACTGCTGTGTCTGCCTCATCTTCTGGGTTCTGCTGTTCATTCGTGGCTCAGTTGGTTAAGTGACTGTTTCTCACTCCGGAGACCCAGGTTCGAAAACCGGGTCCTGACAGAAACACAGAGCCAAAAATGAACCCAGAGGCAGCCAGTTTCAGGACCTTTTTGCCACGCTGTCCCACCACCAGGAGACTGTCCAACGCCACGAAGCCGCCCTGGTTCAGCAAGAGGCCTTAATGGCAAGACATTCTCATCTTCTGTCGGAGATGCTGACTTCCATTAAGCAAATGTCTGATCGACTTACCCCGGCAACAGTTCCGTCCCAGTACCTCAAGTTCACGTACCCATGGCAGTTAACCCCCTGGCTGAACCTCGTCTTCCACCTCCCCAACGGTTCTCAGGTGATCCAAGTGCTTGTAAAGGGTTTCTCACTCAATGTTCTCTCTCCTTTGAGCTGCAACCCTCGTCGTTTCCCACCGACCGGTCTAAGATCGCATATATCATCACCCTGCTGTCGGAAAAAGCCCTGGCCTGGGCTACTGCTGTGTGGGATGCCCATAGTTCCTGCTGTGCCAGCTACTCTGCCTTTGCTGAGGAATTCCAAACGAGTGTTTCAAGGCCCAAGCAGTGGTTCTGACTCAGCCAAACAGCTCCTGACTCTCCATCAAGGTTGGCGCAGCGTGACGGACTATGCCATCCAGTTCCGCACGGTAGCAGCAGCGAGTGGCTGGAACAACGAGCGCTCACGGTGTGCTTTCTGGAAAGGCCTTTCCGACACTATCCAAGATGAACTGGCCACTCGGAACCACCGGACAATCTCGAGTCCCTGATCAAGTTGGCCTCACGCATTGACCAGCGTCTGAGAGAGAGAGAACTCAACCGTAGACCTCTAGCCCCTATCAGTCCCAGCTCCGAGCTCCCACCTTTATCATCACTGGCTCCACCGGAACCCATGCAGATTGGACGCATCTCCCAGGCTGAGAGAGACCGCCGGATGAGGAGCGACGCTGTCTATATTGCGGCAAACCGGGCCATTTCCGTCTCCACGGTCCCGGGCTCCAGGAAACGCTCTGTCCCGCATAGACCGGGGGAACTGTAACGGAAACATAACCTCCTCCCATCCGTCCAACTCCCCGTCTGCTCATTCCAGTCACCCTTCTCCTGGGACAACCACAAGCTTCACCTTCAAGCCTTGGTAGACTCTGGAGCCGCAGGTAACTTCATGGATGGTGTCTGGGCGAAGGAGAATGGCGTTCCCTCTGAACCTCTATGACCCCATGAGGGTTACTACATTGGATGGAAGCCCTTGGGATCTGGACTTTGTCACTCATGTCACTACCTCCTTGAGACTTTCAGTTTCACAACACCAGGAATTGATGAACTTTCATTTGATCTCCTGTTCCGAGTTCCCTCTCGTCCTTGGATACCCCTGGCTTCACAGCCATAACCCTCACATCGACTGGTCTGTGGGCACTATCAAGCAGTGGGGTCCTACGTGCCAAGCTACTTGTATTTTCCAGAATTCCCCGAGTTCTACTCCCGAGTCTTTAGAATCCATCGACCTGACCCGAGTTCCCGAGTGTTACCATGACCTCAAACTGGTGTTTAGCAAACAGAGGGCCACCATGCTACCACCCCATAGATCTTACGATTGCCCCATCGACCTGTTTCCGGGCACTTGCCCCCCAGGGGTCGGATCTTTTCCCTATCTCCACCCGAACGAGCTGCTATGGATACCTACATCAAGGACTCTCTGGAAGCAGGCCTCATGCGTCCATCCACCTCCCCGGCGGGAGCAGGGTTTTTCTTTGTGGCCAAGAAAGACGGTGGGTTACGTCCTTGCATCGACTACCGGGGACTCAATGACATAACCGTCCAGAATCAAGTACTCCGTTACCCTCAGTGGCCACAGCCTTCGAGCTGCTCCAGGAAGCAGTTGTTTTCACTAAGCTTGACCTGCGGAACGCATACCATCTTGTGCGGATCAGACCTGGTGACGAGTGCAGACCCGCTTTCAACACGCCTACTGGTCACTATGAATACTTGGTGATGCCCTTCGGCCTGACCAACGCCCCAGCGGTGTTCCAAGCGCTCATAAACGATGTGCTTAGGGATATGCTTAACATATTTGTGTTCGTTACTTGGATGACATCCTCATCTTTTCGAGCTCCCTTCAAGAACACACTAAGCATGTCAGACAAGTACTCAAACGCCTCCTGACAGCCATCTGTACGTTAAGCCGGAAAAATGTGAATTCCATTCATCCCGAGTACAATTCTGGGATTTGTAGTGGAACCCGAGGAGTCAAATCCAAATGGACCCAGGGAAGGTAGGGGCGGCGGACTGGCCCACCCCCAAATCCGTTAAGGATGTTCAGCGTTTCCTGGGCTTCAAAACTTTTACCGCAAGTTCATCAAGAACTTCAGTTTGGTGGCAGCTCCTCTCTCAGCTTTAAACAAAGGTGGCAATGCAAGGTTTTTGGGGAAGAGAAGCTGGACGGCCTTCCAAGGACTCAAGCAGCGCATCCTCTCTGCTCCCATCCTGATACTACCGACTACGGATGAACCATTTGTGGTGGAGGTAGACGCATCAGAGGTTGGTGTCGGAGCTGTCCTGTCTCAGAGGGGTGAAGACAAGAAGCTTCATCCGTGCGCTTTCTTCTCACACCGTTTACCCCGACTGGAGAGGAACTACGATGTGGGGGATCGTGAACTCCTAGCGGTTAAGATGGCATTGAATGGAGACACTGGCTCGAGGGGCTTCTCACCCGTTTCAAGTGCTTACGGACCACAAAATCTGGAGTATATCCAGCAGGCGAGCGATTGAACTCTAGACAAGCTAGATGGTCTCTTTTCTTCAATCGATTCCAGTTTATCCTCACCTATCGGCCCGGGTCGAAGAATCTCAAACCGGGATGCCCTGTCCCGAGTCTACGCTCCTGCCATTCGAGATGACACGGACATGCCTGTCCTTCCAAGCTGCTAAGATTGTGGCTCCGAATCTCGTGGCAAGTTGAGGATACCGTGAGACGTGCTCAAGCTAGCGAATCGGACCCTAAAGGAGCCCTGCCAATCGGTTGTTTGTCCCCAAGGCAGTGAGGACTCAGGTCCTTCTGTGGGGGCACTCCTCTCGCCTCACCTGTCATCCGGGCGTAGGTCGCACCTTGGAGTTCATCCAGCGTAAGTTCTGGTGGCCGCCATAAGAAGAAGACGTTGCCACTTTCGTCAATGCCTGCCCCGTGTGCTGCCAGGGCAAATCTTCTCACCTCCGCCCTCAAGGACTCCTTCACCCTTACCTGTTCCCCACAGACCCTGGTCCCATATCTTCATTGACTTTATTACTGGACTTCCTCCATCCCATGGCAATACTACTATCCTAGTCATAATCGACAGGTTTTCAAAGGCGGCCAGGTTCGTCCCTCTGACTTAAGTTACCTTCTGCCAAGGAAACGGCTGAGTTGGTAATTAATCATGTGTTCGAGTCTTGGCATTCCTCAAGATGGTTTCTGACAGAGGTCCCCAGTTCGCCCAAGGTTTTGGAAGGCCTTCTGCCAACTCATGGGGGCTTCTGCCAGTCTATCTTCAGGGTACCATCCGGAGTCCAACGGCCAAACAGAGAGGATGAATCAAGAGCTGGAAACCACCCTCCGATGTATGACTCGTGACAACCCGTCCACATGGTCATCCTTTATTGTTTGGGCCGAATACGCGCACAACACCTTGCTCCTCCTCCACTGGTATGTCCCCGCACGAGTGTCAGTTTGGCTATGCTCCTCCATTGTTCCCACGGACCAGGAGGCAGAAGTCAGTGTGCCTTCAGCCTTGAGATTCGTCAGACGCTGTCGGCTTATGTGGAGGAAGACCCGTCTTAATCTGATGCGTTCCTCACAGAGGTATCAACAACAAGCCAACAGACGTCGCCGTCCCGGGCCTACCCTGCGCCCGGCCAGAGAGTCTGGCTCTCCACAAGAGACTTACCTCTACGGGTGGAGTTCCGCAAGCTGTCCCAAATACATCGGTCCCTTCAGGTTGCCAGGAGAGTTAACCCAGTTTCTTATCGCCACACTTACCCAGATCCCTTAAGATTAATCCCACATTTCATGTGTCTTTGTTAAAACCTGTTGTTTTTCTCCCCTTGTCCCGGCAGACAGACCTCCCCTCCGCCTCGTGTCATTGGAGGCCAGGTTGTGCTTATACCGTCCACCGGATACTGGATTCCCGCCGGGTGCAGCGGTCCCTGGCAGTATCTGGTGGACTGGGAAGGTTGTGGTCCTGAGGAGCTCCTGGGTTCCTGCCAAAGACATCCTGGACCCTGACCTCATTACGTCAGTTCAGGGTCCTCCACCCTGAGAGGCTGGTAGGAACGCCAGGAGCGTTCCTAGGGGGATTCTGTCAGATTTGGCCAGGAGGTTGTTCAGTTGTTTGTCAGTAGATGTCCCCATTGTGCTTTTTGTCCCTGTGTTTTTCCCTTGACCCCCATTATTGTTTGCACCTGTGTCTTGTTTCCCCTGAGTGTATTTAAACCCTTTGTTTCCCTCAGTTATGTGCTCTGTGTTTGTATGTTGGCACCCCTGCCCTAGTGTTCTGTGTGCTCTTGTCGATTCCGGGTAACGTTCTTGTGGTATTCTGTTTTTGTTTTAGTTTAGTTTTGGTGAGTTTCTTTTTAGATCTTTTTGTGTTTTTTCCTTCCACCTTTTGGATTTTGCCATTTTTATTTTTAGGATTTTTTCTTCATTAAATACACCGTCTTAAGTACTGCTGTGTCTGCCTCATCTTCTGGGTTCTGCTGTCTATTCGTGGCTCAGTTGGTTAAGTGACTGTTTCTCACTCCGGAGACCCAGGTTCGAAACCGGGTCCTGA